>NC_065536.1:6641473-6941473 GCF_932294415.1 Quercus robur
GATTATGGCAAGTTTTAACTTTCTAAAAGCTTTTATTAGTGAACGCACCAGGTTTTGCACAGTTTTGGTCATAAACTTATAACATGAATAATTTTATTGGAAAATACTAATTAATGATTGAAGAGAAATGCTACACCCGGTTGGACTAAGACATAACATTTACTTATTCAAAAAACAATTAAGGTGAAATAGGGTGAAGAACAACAAATAATAATTATAACATACCGTTATAATAACATTTATATTTAATTATAATGAAGTGCTTGCATCTCTAAGTGTCAAATTAATATCAATAATGTTTATGTTAATTAATGTAAATGAGCATAAAATTAATATCAACATCTAACACCTTACAATTGCATGAATTATGAATAAAATTGACCTAATATTTTACTTTAACCCCAAGCAATTATCTTGAATTTACAAATTAAAACTACTCAAATTTATAAAATTAAAAAAAAAATTGAAAGAAAAATTCACAATAACACACACATAAATATATAGACACAAAGAAATTCTGAATTCAATAATTATAAACAATATTAATTTCTAAACATTAAAAAAATCTGAAATTAGAGTTAAAGTAAAGATACTCACATAAAAATTGAATTAACTTTGACAGTAAGGGAGAGGCAGCGAAGTCATGGAGATTTCACATTATCTTAAATATCCATTGTTTTTACATCATCCTTTTTATATTTAATCAATTTTCTATCTCCATTCTTTGTGGAGTGATGTTCATTATCATGGTTTTGGATGCTCAAATCTTGGTCTCATGGCTACCTATGGGATCTACACATATTAGAAAACATTTCAAATGTCTAACATCACAAACATTTGTCTTAAACATTCAAATGTAAAATAAGAGTTACCTATTACAACAACACATTTTAATGTAACATAATAATTATTGCTATAATCTCATATTGATGTAATAAATTTAAGTTACTATTACAACAAAAAAACAACCAAGAGATGTAATAGTATATATATTACATCTATTTTTTTTGTTGCAATAATACTTGTTGTATTATGTCTTTTTTCTTGTAGTGTTTATTGCTATCTTTGCTCGTGAATTTTGATAAATGCACAATTACTTTCTGTATCATTTAAATGCATATTCTGAAACAAGTATTTTGTGAATAAGAATGTTTATTTTGAAGTGAATGGAACACTTGATTTTTTTTATTAAATTAACTACATGTCTACTGTCACAAATGATATATGATTTTAGGTCTTTGATTGATTACGTTACTTATTTCAGTTAATTGGTGCAGCAATTTATTTGTTGTTTTTTCTATTGATTGGAACACTTAATTGTTTTGTTGTTTCTATTGTTTTTCAGCCGTGAAGGGGCCAAACTACATCGGAGAGGAGTTGAAGATAATAAATACGGCTGGACCAAACAAACATCAAGCTGTAGCCCTTGTGGTTAGTGCCCCTGAAGTGGCCTTTTATAACTGCAGATTTAGTGGGTTCCAAGATACCCTCTATGTTCATACTGAATCTCAGTTCTTCCACAACTGTATCATCGAGGGTACCGTTGATTTTATCTTTGGCAAGGCAGCTGCTGTATTTCAAAATTGTCTAATCTTAGTGAAGCAATCGAAGCCTAGTCAAGTTAATGTTCTGACCGCCGATGGTAGCGGTGGGATGGCAAATCAAAGGGGTATTGTTATACACAAGTCCTTGATTGGAGCTATGCATGCCAACAAGATATGGCTAAAGGATTCGGAAAATTCAACCTACTTGAAACGGCCATGGAGTGACACAATTGCGACGGCAATTATTAACAGCTACATTGAACACGTCATCCATCCTGAAGGGTTGGCTTGATTGGAATAGCCGTTCTGAACTTAATTGAATTGATTATGGGGGGCACCAAAACATAGGCATAGGTTCGCGGTTGAGCAAGTGGGTGAAATGGAAAGGATGCCGAGCAAATCTCTCAGAAGCAGAGATCCAGGTGTTCAATATAAAAAAAAAATTAATTAAAAAAAAAACTATTGCAACGAGATTTTCAAAGTAAATCGTTGCAATATATAAAATTTATTGCAACGAAAATCTAATGTTGCATAAATCTATTGCCTTTTTTTTTAATAAAAAAAATAACCTATTGCAACGAGATTTTCAAAGTAAATCATTGCAATATATGGAATTTATTGCAATGAAATTCTAGTGTTGCATAAACCTATTGCCTTTTTTAAAAATAAAAAAAATAACCTATTGCAACGAGATTTTCAAAGTAAATCATTGCAATATATGAAATTTATTGCAACGAAAATCTAGTGTTGCATAAACCTATTGTTTTTTTTTTTAATAAAAAAATAACCTATTGTAACAAGATTTTCAAAGTAAATTGTTGCAATATATAAATGGTTGCAATATATGGAATTTATTGTAACGAAAATATAGTGTTGCATAAACCTATTACCTCAGAGTTTATTACAACGGCTTGCATTGACTTTTTTGTCGTTGCAATAACATTTATTACAACAACATTAGTTGTTATTGCAATGACTTTTTATGTTGTATTAAGTCTTTTTTCTTGTAGTGAAAGTATTGTTGAACTTATTGAATGTTGTTGTGTGCAAGGTAGACAGCTCCTTTTCAATTCAATATAGCTCTCCCTGAATGATGGTGGTTTGCCAGTTTTCACCAACAAACCGAAACTTGGGCAAACCAGGAATTACTATATGTTCGTTGTAAATCCCAGACTTGATATAGACAACGACTACAGTCATTATACCCAAGGGAGCACGTCTAATGGCCTCTCTATTGGTTTCAACGTCCCCTGTGCCATCCTTAGCCACCACTATGTCTGGAGTGACCTTGCTCTTGCTAAACTCGTTGGGAAATGAATGAATCAACCAAGCTTTGGTTAAGTCATGAACTTCATATCTTGTATTAAGGAAAGAAGAAGTGATGAAAAGTGCAATAAACAGACCCCTATGTTCCTTCAATAATTTTATCTCATTCCTTCTGATAAAGATTTTAGGATCACTCCTAACCAACTCATTCATACAGTTTGATCGAAACAACTCATAGTTTACCAACAATTTTCCACTCATACCCAAATTTTCCCCAGCCACGGAGAAATTAGCCTCTAGAGATGCAATAGTTTCAACAAGCAGATGTACATTCATACCCAAATCATCTTTGCAAGATTGAACATTTGATTGGACCTCTATGGACAAATCAGAAAGTTCAATATCTCCAAGACTCCTATTTACCTTTTTGGCCATATTTGCAATATTCTTTAGGGCAATGACAAAGAGTTTTTTCTCTATTGTTTACTGGCTTTGCCACCGTGCCAATAAACAACACACCGCACCCGGAGATAAAGTTTAGAAACTGAGGCTTGGCACAGATTTCTTCCACATAACAACTAGCCTGCCAATACTCGGTGTCGGTAGTCACCACAGGAAGCTCAGTTGCCATTTTTGGCATATGTGAAAACCACAGAAAATAGAATGTATCAGCTAAGAGATAGAGACCGATTAGCCCGATTAACATTTTTCGAATCTTGAAAAAATCGATAAGAACATGAGTATGGGTTCTGGCCATTTTGAGAGAAGAGTAGATAGAGTTTGGTATAGGGTTTGTAGCTAGAAAGCATGGGTGTGGCTCTAGGGCCACCACACCCACACTAAACACTCGATGACACGCCGATTCACGTTTTTTTTTTCTTTTTTTTTTCTTTTCCCGATTTGTGCTAGTTCAAGCCGATTCGTGCCGATTTTGGCTGAGTCGCGCTAGTTTGGGCCAATTCGCACCAATTCAGGCTGAGTCGCGCCAGTTTAGCGTCGATTGAGGCTGAGTCGCGCTGATTACGGCCAAAATTGGCCGAGAAACTGGCCGAAATACATGTTAAAAAAATAAAATAAAATAAAAACTTGAGTTGATTTATTATTTAGTTATTAACTTATTATATATTTGTCAAATTATTTTTACATTAAACAACTTAAATTGAAATTATTGAATTATTTGTAGTTATTATTGCTCTTAAATTGGTATATATTTACCATTATATGAAAATATATTTAGTAATTTGTAAATAAAAATATATTTAATAATTTATTAGTAAATGTATCCTGTCACACCCGCACCCTACTTTTTCAAAAATTACCGAGTCCCGCACCTGCATTCGCACCCACACCCAAACCCAAATCTACACCCGTGCTTCATTGGTTTGTAGTAAGGGTAACGGTGGTGGGAGAGAAGAGTAGAGGTAGTAGCTAAAGTATGGTATAGAGTTTGTAATAAGGGTAGTCAATGGTGGGAGAGAAGAATAGAAGTAGTAGCTAAAGTCTGGTATAGGATTTGTAATAAGGGTAGTGGGTGGTGGCAGAGAAGAGTAAAAGGAGTTGCTAAAGTCTGGTTTAGGGTTTGTAATAAGAGTAATAGGAATAAGAAGTGACAATTGTTTTATTGAAGGGACAAGAATAAAAAGAAATTTACTATTTTCTTATTTTGCTCTAAAATATCTAATTGTCTTATACTCCAGCTCTAGCAAATTTACAAGTTTCCCTTTCCCTTTTTTTTTTTTTTTTTTTTTTTTTTTTTTTTTTTTTACACATTTAAGAGATATCTCAATAGTTAAAATTGAAGGCATTTTCTTATAAGTAAAACTTAGCGTGCAAATTAAATGACATTAACTAGGAAATTATGTCCCATCCAAAAAAAAAAAAAAAAAAGTAGGAAATTGTGTATGCAATAGTATGTATTTTTTTTTAATAGAAAGAGAGTATATATTAAAGAGTAATGATATATCTTTAACTTACTAATTACCTTTTCAAAACAAATGTTATGTCTATAATAATTTCAAAACAAATTATAGGTGTAAGGTTTTTAATGATGGATTTTAAAAAAAGTGATGTCATTGATGATCCAAATTAAAATCAATAACAGCTTATAACATAAGAATTGTTGTAAAAATATTATAAACATAGCATTATTCATATATTAAATCACACATTAATTATAATAAGATTGAAACAATTTCACTAAGACAATTTAGAGAGAATAATGCTAAAAGAAATAATTAGAGGTGGAATAAAATAATAGTTTTTAAGAAAAAAAATGTTACTACATTTGCATTTTGCATCATAGGGTGTTGGAATTTTTTTGTGAATATGATTCTACGTCAACTTCTAGAAAGATAAAAATGCATTTTATTCACATATATTTAGAGCATTCCCATCGGCAATTGAAAATAGTATACGTAGGAAAAGTTTAGCATAAAGGCACAAAAAGAGCCCAGCTGCCGAACATGTAAAGTCTTACAATTGCAATTTTTTTTTTTGTAATTGTAACACTTTAGTAAAAATTATAATATATTTTAATTGATAAAGTGGAAGAGAGATGGGGGAGAAGAAAAAGAGAGAGAGTTGTATTTGAATATATTATACTATTTTAGTGGATAATATATATTATTTTAATGAGTAGAATAGGAAAATAAAAGTTGGGATGTTGGTTGTATTGTAAAATGGTATGGTATAATTAATAAAGTAACTTTTTGAGATGGTAAAATAGAATAAGATGGAAGTTGCGGACGCGAATGCACATATTGTTCAGCTAAAAAAAAAAGTAGTATAACATAACATATTGATTATTGAATAAATAATTGATTAATTTTTCAACTTAATTAATTAGCTCGCATGATTATGTTGGCTTGCTTTTATTATAACCAATTTTGTAATTTTAAGGTTGTAGTTTTAAGTTACAACCAATTTTGTAGCTAAATTTTGTCCAAAAAATTTAGCTATTTTGGACTCTACATATTGTAATGCACCCTATGCCTCCATTATTATTGTGAGGATAAAAGGCTCGAATAAGGATATTGGGCCATGGGCCATGCCCGAGGACGCCAAAGAGCTCGAGGACAAACAAATATTAGTAAAGGCAAGTAGGTTATTGGGCCGAGGACGAGGACTGGTCACAACAAGCAGGTGATGTTGTTTGAGGAGCCAAACCTCCTCGGGAAACAGAGTGGAAGCCTGAAGTCCGACCATCCAACAAGTACTAGGCAATGGACAACCATGCTTGAAAGGAGGATAAGCTTCGGAGAGAGGTGAGTCAACAGTGAATTGAGAAATATTTGGAAAGAAAGCTGCTACCAACACGTTGAATGCTCTGCACCTAACCAACTGACCGCATTAATATGGAGGTGATACTTGAATAGTGACTTGTAGCCTTACAGCTACCCACAAAGATTTCAAAAAGGTTCTGATAGGACAAGTATCAAGAAGATTAGTTATTTGATCAACAAGTGGAAGGCTAAGATGAGAGAAGGAGTATAAAAGGGAAAGGATTCCATTACAAGGGAGGCATCAGAAAAAAGGAGAGGAACCATTTTGTAATCAAGAACTGGAATATTTGTATAAGTCTGAGAGATATATATAAAAACATACCATCCTGACTTGACTGAGGAGTGTTTTTCTTTTCAACTTGTTCTTCTCATTCATTCTAACACTAAACTAACTCATTGTGATTCACATTTGACTCGTTAAACATTCAGCATTAAATCCACCCTCTAGCAAATTTATTGTTGCGGGCTTGTTGAGCCATTGTCCAAATCTTTTGGGTTGTGGATCAATTTGTGTCCTTACAATTATTTTGGAAAATATTTATTATACTCACGTGCCACTTTTGCACAAAAATTTTCACAATCATGACTTTAAGTAAATATTTTAGTTCAAAATAATGCATGTAAGAGATATTTTCCTATTATTTATAAAGCTTTTTTCCGTAATATTATTAATTCAAGTCTACTATAAAGCATCATAGTTCAAGCACGTTCGAAATTTCTTGTATTTGGATAGAATCCTATATATTTGACTCTGTGACTTGTTAAAACAACAGCACTGATAGTGGTTAGGTGGCTGGGATAGTTTGAGAGCAGGTAGAAAATACAATCATCAGTTTATTTTATTTAGTCTCTTGTTTAGGCTTCATTTCCACAGTTCTATTCTTCTTTGCACAGTATAATCAGGTGAAATTACTGAGAGAAGGAAAGGCAAAGCTAAAAAGAAAAGAGTGTTTGTGAGATCTTAGACCAGTGAGGAAGATGAAATATTGAGGGTGTTGACAATAAAAAGACGTTGTGGTTGTTTTTCTGGTAAGTCGCTGGAGTATTATTGAATGGAGTTTGATAATTAAGGATTTAGGAAAGTGAGGAGGTCATTAAAAGGAGGGATCTTGACTGAATCTTGAAGGAATTTGATGCTCGTGTGGCATTAGTTATTAACACAATGGATTTAAGAAAATCTGACTACTCTCTCTGCCTAGTTGTTGCATGCATATCTCACTTGTTTAGCTTTAATTTGCTTATTTTTATGATGAATATATAGACGAACATGCATTATTTATTTAACTATTATTTTGTTTAAATAAAATGTCCAACCAACAACCACCTCAACACTCTTAGTCCTAATACCTAACCAAATATATTCTTTGGATGATAATGATTCTTGTCTTAAAACTTTAAGAAAAAATTGAAGGAAATTTTAACTGAAACTTTTGTATTGAGTTGGGCGTGACAAAGTCCTCAATATAAAATATCAAGGCCATAACCAATCTATCAAATTCCACTACTCAATGGGCCGCTGATTTTGTAGCCCAAAAATAAGAGGCAATAGCCGCAAGAGCAAAAGTATATATATATATTGGGCGATTTTGGCCCATTAGCATTTATTTTTAAAATATTTAGGCCTGAAACACTGTTTGGGAAATATATAGTAATATACCACTTTTTTAGGTACTCGAGCTTGGCAAGCTCGAGTACCATGTTTTTTTAATCCACTATCGCCCCATATTCAAGGAACCCTATAGTAGCGTTTTAAAGCCCTATAGTGACGTTTTCGGGCCAAAAAACGCCACTATAGGGCCCCTTAACCTGTTATGGGGACTTAAAAAAAAATTTTGCATGAAAACGCCGCTATAGGGACCAAAAACGTCACTATAGGGCTTAAAAACGCCACTATAGGGCCCCTTGAACCTGTTATGGGACTGATAAAAAAATTTTGCAGGAAAACGCCGCTATAGGCCCCGGAAACGTCACTATAGGGCTTAAAAACGCCACTATAGGGCACCTTGAACCTGTTATGGGGACTTATAAAAAAAATTTTGCAGGAAAACGCCGCTATAGGGCCCGAAAACGTCACTATAGGGCTTAAAAACGCCACTATAGGGCTCCTTGAATATGGGGCGATAGTGGATTAAAAAAACATGGAACTCGAGCTTGCCAAGCTCGAGTACCTAAAAAAGTGGTATATTGCTATATATTTCCCAAACAGTGTTTCGAGCCTAAATATTTTAAAAATCAATGCTAATGGGCCAAAATCGCCTATATATTGTACATTTGCAAGCAAGCCCCATAGATAGGTTAACACTGTTTATGAGAAATAGATAAAGAAAGTCTCAAACAATCAATGTTGTCTTCTACTATCAAACCAAGTTGTAGACCCTTCATTCTCATCTTCACCGACCTTGCTTATTTTTTCAGCAATATTAACCCTTTTCATCATCTTCTCTTCCTATCACTTCATGCTCCTCTTAAATCCACAATACAAGTATTGAATGAGAATCATACACTAGCAAGCTCACCGACTCCACCACCGCCACTTCCTCCACCGTTCGCATTGGTGAACGATTTTTGCAGTAAGAGCAGCCATCCGGAGCCTAGGGTCTGCCTTGCTACACATGAAAATCTCATCAACCAAGTACGCCACTGACTTGACCCAACTCGTCAGAATCATTGTCGACCAGACTTACAATTGGTCACTAACCTCGCGCTTTAAATTCAAACAGTACTTGGCTGTCCAACCTAGCAATTGGAGCGTCAATCTGCTTATGGGTGTGAAAATTTCTGACAACATTGTCAATTATTGGGAAGATGGGGTTGTTACGTCCTGAACCCAACTACAAAGATAGGCATGTAACAACTGCCGCACGCTTATAAAGTAAGCACCTTACAAGTGTGTACCTTACAAGTGTGCAAGGACTTCTTAGCAACTAAAATTTATCCTCAAAAATTAAATCAATTAAATCCAAAATACCTCAACAATTTCTTTATGAATAGATCTCCAATAATTTAATAGGAATAAAAATCCAAACCTTACGTACATAATGCCAATTGACCAATAAAATATAAAACTATTAGAAGACCATCAAATCCCAAAATCACTAAGCTTCTTTTCTCGCTCACAACACAATCATCAAAACTCCCAAAACTTGTTATTCTTCATAATCTGAAATTGGAAGGGAAAAAGGGGAGGGGGCGGGGGTGAGCTGACAACTTAATAAGTAACCCAAAATCCTAATAAGTTCTATCAAGTAATAGATCTGCAAAGTAATAAGATGTAATATGAGCCTTCAAAAGTTATAATATGCTATGGGTTTTCAAAAATAACTAAAGAAGTTTCATAGTCTTAAAATAGTAAGTTACAAATAGATCACATACTTTAATCTTACAAATGTATCATAGATAGTTTAGAAAGTAGTCAATTTTTTTCAAATATTAAAAGCTATAACTTACAATAGGTTCTAAAAATACATAAACAATTTTAATGACTCAAAATAGTTCAAATACTCAAACATTTTCAAAATCAACAAAATTCTGTTCAACTATTTCAATAAATAGAGAATATGTTATATATCCATGCTATTGGATATTTGGATATTGGTTAAGTATGTCAAACTTTTATGCTATTAGATGGTTAATGTAATACAAGTGACGCTGAAGATGGGGAATTGTGGCCTCCCTTTGTTGAAAAGCATTTTATATATGTGTTAGTGGAGGAAGTGCCACAAAGGCAATTTAAGAAAGGTCCTTAGGGTTTCATTCAAAAGGAGTTTAACCGACGTGCAAATAAAAACTACCATAAAGACCAACTAAGGCAGAAATTTCAAAGGTTGAAGGTTAGACACCGACTATTTTCTGAGCTAATCGGACGTTCGGGGATGAGATGAGATTCCATTACAAAGACAGTGATAAGAAGTGAAGAGGTTTATGCAAACGCAATTGCGGTAAGTGTTATATGTGTATACAGTAATTTTAATGTTGTTGAAGTATTGTTTTATATAAATAAATACTACATGTGTTTAACCTTGTATATATGATTGTTGATAGGCCAACCCTAGATGCAAGGAGTTCCAGAAAAAGGACCTTGATCACTATGACTTGTTGGGATAGCTTTTCAACACCGGCGCTGCCACTGAATTCCTTGAAATATCATTAGACTTACCAGCCCCAACCAGGGATGAAGAGCGAGAGCTAGATGAGGCATTTCTATCAACTGGAGTACTTGTGAATTCAAAAGCTGATAGTGGAGATGACATAGAGGAGCTCTGCACACCAATTGAAGAGCAAAGCAGGCGTGCTGAAAAGCGTGCAGCTCAACCAGAGCACTCCAAGGGGAAGAAGAAGAAAGGAGAGATACTTAGTGAGATGATTGAGGTTACCAACGGCT
Source organism: Quercus robur (assembly GCF_932294415.1). NCBI lineage: Eukaryota > Viridiplantae > Streptophyta > Magnoliopsida > Fagales > Fagaceae > Quercus > Quercus robur. The sequence continues at coordinate 6,651,946 of NC_065536.1, forward strand.
TCACAGAAGTGTCAAAGACAAGGCTTATTTTTAATGAGAGTAGACAACAAACTGGTGAGTCTTATGTGGGGGGTGATAGGTTCTCAATCGACAAAGCAGTTGAGGTGCATAACTCGTTTAATCACCTAGATGATTACACCCACTACATGGTCCTAAAAGAACTCCTTAATTCCGATGCTAGGGCTGCTTTCATTGCCATGAAGCCGGAAAGGAGAAGAGCTTGGATGGATTTGGCTGAGACGAGCTTGGATGTGTTGGGTTTGCTTATATTTTGTTGTTAACTTAATGGTTGCTAGAGTGCTACATATTAGAAAACAATTTTAGTAGTCATTTAGTGGGATAATATAATCGTTTATGGCAGTACAATGGTAGTATTTATAATAACTCATATTTAGTAGTATTTTGACTACTAAGGCAGCTCCTTTAATTTATATTTGTGAATGACAGCATTGGGTTATTGAAGCTTTTTACTCGTTATTGTTGCTGGTATTGAGCACTTATCATTCTGCATCTGTCGTGTAGAATTTTGGGGCGAGTATCTGACTGAATTTGATTGGGTTTGTGGTGATTGTGGCTGTTGGTTTGTGGTGGTGGTAATTGTGGGTTTGTTGTGGGTATTTGGCTAAATTTGATTGTGTTTGTTTTAAGTTGTGTTTTGGTATTGTGCAGTGATTGTGTGGTAGATGTGTATTGTAAAATAGTTTTTTATGGGTTAAAATAACAGATTTTTACAAATGCTGGTGCTTTTATGACGTTGACATGAAAGTGGCAGCTAGGAAAAGAAGGCAGAGAGAGAGAAGAAAAAAGTCAAATGGAAAAAGTGTTTTTTTTTTTTTTGGTGGAAAAGGGTAGGCTAAGAAGGGGCATAACTGATATGTACGCATGTTTCCATTCTAACGTCTCCTTGGACCTTGGACCTTGGACCTGGAGTCATGCAAACCCATTTTGATTCTTTCACAAATATTGCCTTTTTTTTAATATAAGAAAAAAATCATGCAAACAAAACAAAACAAAACAATTAATACACAAAAGATGTAATAGCCCGCATATCTTTATATATATACAGGGACGGAGTTGGGATTTAGAGTTAAGGGGGTGGTTATGCTTCTAACCATGGTGGCTTCGGCCATCGGCTTTGCTATTGCTTCATTGTTGAAGGTTTTTTTTTTTTTTTTTTTTTTTTTTTTTAATATTTTTAATAATAATTTTTTGTGTGTTTAATAAATTTAGAGTAAGGAAAAAATTATTTTGTTTAAAATTTTATAAAGGGTCGGGTTGTTTGTTTTATGTAAAATTGGTTGATGGGCTTAATGTCTTTTAAATTTGCTACTTGTAATTTTTGTTGGGTTGTTTGTTTTATAAGTTACTAATGTCGTGAGTAGTTCTTAGTAAGTAAAAAAAAATGATGTAATTGATGGGCCTAGATGCAAATCAGTAAGAATTTATTAACTCAATAGTTTGTAAAACTGTTGTAAAAAAGTTTGTCAATGTAGTATTACTCTTAAAAGAATCAATGATATTATTAAAAGGGCAAAGTGTAATTTTATTGAACAAAATTGTTAAAATTAGTATCTATATATATACTAGTATTTTTTATTAAAAAAATTAGGGGTGGCCATTGCCCCCCCAAAGTCCAATAATACCTCCATCCATGTGTGTGTGTGTGTGTATATATATATATATAATTAATGGGCCATAAGTACCTTTAGTTAGTAATTGCAGCCCACTACCCTGCTAAGCCCACATCTCTGATGCGTTAAATATAGAGTAGAGGAAGAGATAAATTAAGGTTTTTCATAGAAAGGGATTTATCACTAAAGACGTTAAGAGATGTATTTTTCCCTTGGAGTTTAGAACACATACGATTGAAGAGGCAACCAAATTGTTCAAGGTATGATTTCTCACTGTTAGAAACAAAAAATTAAAAGAGTTAGAATTTTATCTTAGGAACGTTAGTGATATTTAGATTTTTCACAAGGGATATTTCCTACCATTGTGGTTTACACTTTTATGTTAGTGTTTACGTACAAAGTTCATTTTAGAACAAAGCCATGAAATTACAAGTTCTAATCTATGTATATGACTCACGTTTTTCTTTCGGATATATATATATATACTAGTTAGGGTAGCACGTGCCTTGCACGTGCTTGCTGTGGAAAAAAAGTACTGTAATAATTAAGGTCAATTCTAGATTTTATTTGTATTACAAAACAAATATATGAATCATTTGATTTTTAAAGTATATAGAGATTTACATTAATAAAAAGAGACATTAATTTTAAGAATTTTGATAATTATGTTGTAAAAAGTTAATCTCATTTGTTTAAGAATTTTGATCAACCACAAAGTTAGGGTAGCTATTTAACATATAAATATTTATTTAACTATAATAGTTTTTTAGAACCTACTTGTTAAAGACAATATATCTATTCTCTAAAAATTTCTAGGAATGATAACGAATATCATTATCTTTCAACAATAAACAACTGAGTTTTGCTAAGAAATTTAAAATAAAAAAAAATAAAAAAAGATAACAAAAGGCTTGTGTCATTGAATATCATCATTCTAATTTTCTAAGAATTTTTATCATTTAAAACTCAAAATACCTAAAGAAAATTTTTAGGATATTAAAATTTAGTAGAAGTAATTTAGACATTACACAATAAAATATTTTAAGAATCATAAGCTTTCATTAGGGTTTAACTGAGAGAATAACAATATGATATATTTGTTCTTTTCCAAAATATTAGGGAAAAATTGCATGATTTTAAAGTTTAAGTAAGAATTGTAAACTATCCCAAACATAAAGGATGAAAAATGATTTTTTCCTAAATTTTTATTTTTGGTTTTGTGTGCAAAACTATGTGTTTTTACTTAAAATAGTGTGTAAAGAAAAAAAAATATAAAAAGTCAACCCAAAAAAATTGTAGGTGGAATAGTGAATTTTGGCTCAACAAAGTTGATCAAACAAACAAAAAATGTCTAAAAATACAACAAAATGACGCAACATTTTTATAATACCTTTATAATCTTGTTATATTTTATTTTAACTTGAAAAGAATTGACAATTCAGCAGTTTTGAAAATATTGTGACAGCATCAAGATGCTTAACATTTTTCACACAAAAAAAATGTTATGTCCATGACATTTTCACAACAAATCATAAGTAGTAGGTTACTACAAGTTGTTATTGGTGGGTAAAAAAGTAGTTTCATAGGTAAGTTTAAATTAGAACCAATAACAATTTACCATATTTGATTTGTTATGAAAGTATTGTGAAAATTATTGTGGACAAACCAAAAATAATATAGCAAATATATTACAACTTTATGCATTCACCAAAAAAAAAAAAAAAAAAAAAGCCCAGAAAGTTAACAAACCATAACTACTGTAGCGAAATTACTGTAACTTTTCACATTCACTCTTTATATATATATATATATATATATATATAGAAATATGCATTGCCCTTACAATGTAAATTTATATTGTAAACACATAAAAATTGGTAAATGTTGTACACATTTGCAAAATTTGTACAATTTTTTTTTGCAAATGTATATAATATTTGCTACTTTTTGTGTGTATACAATGTAAGCTTACATTATAAGTAGAAAGTAAACATATAAAGATCATTTAAAAGAAAAAAAACAAGCTCAAACCAAGTTGGTGAACTTGAAGGGAAAAAAAATGAGGAAAAAGGCAAGCCACTAAATCAAAAATACTGTTCATAACACTATTAATGAGCTTACTTGCTCTTTTTATGTATAGAAAAAAAAGAGCACATATCAATGACTGGGGGAAAAAAAAAAAACGATGAACAATACATATTGAACAAACCAAAAGTACTGTAGTTTTTACACATTCATCCAACAAGTGTCACAATATTTTCTCAAAAAATTTATTTTCAGTTGTAGTTGGTCACAGTTTCATATTTTATTATTTTATTTTGACTTATAAGAAATTGACACCTCAATAATTATAAAAATATTATGAAATTTATTGTGTCAGTATAACAATATATATGCGGGTTTTTATAAATATTTAAAAGAAAAAAAGAACAAACGGAAGACTGAAAAAAAAAAAAAAAAAAAAAAAAAAAAAAAAAAAAAAAAAAACCCTATAGCTACTGTAGATATAGTGCCACTTGAACAAACCAAAGTGGCACTGTAGCAACTGTTTAAAACTTGGGGAAAAAAATGGCTCACTACACCAAAAGGGGCAATGTAGAGGCATTGCCTCTTCTTATATAGTTAGTAGAAAAAAGAGCACAAATCGATGATTGGAAAAAAAGAAAAAATACATATTGAACAAACAAAAAGTACTATAGTTTTTACACATTCACCTAACAAGTATCACAACATTTTCATAAAACATTTATTTTTAGTTGTGGTTGGTCATAGTTTCATATTTTATTATTTTATTTTGACTTATAAGAAATTGACACCTCAATAATTGTGAAATTTGTTGTGTTATTATAACAATATATATATATATATATATATATATATAAAAGTACAAACGGAAGACAGAGAAAAAAAAAAACTGTAGCTACAGTACCGCTTGGTACTGTAGCTACTGTTCAAAACTTAAAAAAAAAAAAAAAAGAAAAAAAAAAAAAGAAGACAAAGTGGCTCAACAAAATGGAACTGTAGATGTACAGTGCAAAAACACTTTATGCGCATTCGTGCCTTTATATATAAGATATATGTAGGGGCCTTGGGCTTAGAAGTTCATCATTTATTCATATATTGGGCCTGTGGCCCAAGCCGAGGACAAGGACTTGTTTGAGGAGGAGAGCCCTGCGTTAGATGAGATTGTTGAAAAACAGAAAGCCGGGGACCAAAGATTGTGCCGAGGATGAAAACGTCCTCGGCCTGGCTAAGCTGAGGTCCTGGAAGCTGGTTTGATAGCAAGGATGACGACCCCGAAAATTAAGCTGGAGCGGACAAGTATTGCAGAGATATCAGATAAGGAGGAACTTCAAAATATCTAGGGAGAAAGCTGTTACCTCCGCATTAAATGCACTCCAACTAACTCCCTGGCCGCATTAATGAAGAAGTGATACCTAAACAGTGTATTTCAGCCTTACAGCTATTACATGAGGACTTATCAATAGAACTGATGGGACAAGTATCCACACCGACGATCTGGCAAGCACGTGGAGGAAATATATGGAAAGAAAAGACAGTATAAAAGGAGAGGGAGGCGATAAGATAGGTGATCGGAAAATTGAGGAAGAAAACACTGTAGCAACCTATAATTAAACCTGTAATGTAACTCAAGAACTATATATGAGAATCAGTGTCCTTGGACTTTGCCAAGGACGAATTTTCTTCATATTACCATTGTCTATTTTCATCTTCTTGTCATCAAACCTATCCTACTCATCATGTGATCGACTAAAGCCCAGTTTTCTAACCTATCCTACTCATCGTGTGATTGACTAAAGCCCAATTTTCTAACCCATTCTTTATAAATTTATTATTTTGGGCCTTTTGGGCCGAAGTTCATCCTAACATTGGGCTAGGAAGCCAAAACTGGTCCTTACAATTGGTGCCGTTTTTGGAGATCTACTAGTGCGATAGTGGATTAGACGTTGAACGATGGTCGGTTTAGGTCCAAATCAAGCAGAATCTATAGGGTCTCAACGTCCGGATCATTTCCGTGAACTTGAGCGAAGGAGAGACCGAAAGGAAAGTGTATGCACTACCCACACCAATAAGAGTCAGTCTCGGGGAAGAAACCATGTCTCTCATGAGGAGAATGCTAGAAACATGCAAAAGAAGATTGATCACCTAAAAAGAAAATTACACCACGAGCGCAGAAGGTGATCTCCTTCCAATTTTGACTACTATTCCGATGATGAAAAGGACGAAGACTACAAACAGAGGTCAAGAACTCCCCCCAGTGAATCTTTCTCGTATGATGAAGATTACTGTCATGAGCGCAGAAACAGTGATTCATCCTCGAGGGACCTGGTAAATGATGCCCTAAGTAAAGCACTCAACCAAATCTCCAAATCGCCTTTCACACACTGGATTGAGGAAGGGAAACTCCCTCGGCGGTTTATTCAACCCACTTTCACCTTGTATAACGGCAGGACTGATCCTATTGAATATGTTAGCCACTTTAATCAAAATATGGCTGTACATTCCAAGAATGAAGCCTTGATGTGCAAGATTTTCCCATCTAATTTGGGGCCTGTGGCGATGAGGTGGTTTGATGGTTTGAAGGCAGGTTCCATCGACTCTTTTAAGGAACTCACTCGAACAATTGGGTCTCGTTTTATCACATGCAGCCAAGCTCCTCGCCCTTTGGCTTCCTTGCTATCTCTATCCATGAGAGAAGGAGAAACTTTGAAAACATACTTAGATAGGTATTGGGAAATGGTCAACGAGGTAGATGGTGATTTTGAAGATGTAGCCGTTAACACTTTCAAACTCGGCTTGCCTGCTGAGCACGGCCTGAGAAAGTCTTTGACGGGGAAACCTGTTACTGGTATACGTCAGCTCATGGATCAGATTGATAAGTATAAGAGTTTTCAGGAAGATCACCCTCGGGAGATGAGGGATTTCAGGTCGGACCGCTGTAATAATAACAGACCCCAAAGAGATTTTTCAGGACAATCTGGGCCTGCAGACCCTCAAGTGGTAAACGCTGTGTTCTGAGAACCGGTGCATCAGGTTTTAGAGAAAATCAAGAACGAGCCGTATTTCAAATGGCTGAACGAGATGGGTGGAGATCCTTTAAGGCACAACCAAAGCCTCCATTGCCAGTACCACCAAGATCGGGGACATACCACCGAGAATTGCCGAACTCTGTGGAACCATCTAGAGTAACTAGTCAAGGAGGGGAAGTTGCAACAATTTTTGTATCAACCCAATCGACGAGAAGACCAGTCAAGATCAGGGGCTGAGAGGAATGCCTCTTCAAGGCCCTCGTTAGGTACAATCAACGTCATATTTGCTGCGCCTGGGAGGACCAGTTCTCAGCCAGCCAGGGTGATGTCTGTGACCAGCTCACCGGCCTAGGACCCCATTTCCGAGCCGAAGAAAGCTAGGTTGGAAATTTGACCTTCGTTGAGTTTCTCTGAAGAAGACAAGATCAGAACTATCCTACCACATGATGACGCTTTGGTGGTCACCCTTAGAATAGGGGGGTATGATGTGAAGAGAGTCATGGTGGACCAAGGCAGTTGTGTGGAAGTCATGTACCTTGACCTATATAAAAGACTAAATTTAAAACTAGAAGATCTCACAACCTACGATTCACCTTTGGTTGGCTTTGATGGGAAGCTTGTTGCCCCGAAGGGCCAAATTAGGTTGCTTGTGTAGGCCGGCTCAGAAGTGGTGGAGGTGGACTTCATTGTAGCAGATGCGTACTCCCCCTACACAGCCATTGTTGCTAGACCTTGGCTTCACACCTTGGGGGTTGTCTCTTTAACCCTACATCAGAAGGTTAAGTATCTGTCTGAAGATCGAGTTAAGGAGTTAGTAAGGAGCCAATCTATGGCTAGACAATGCCTCGTGTCTGCAATTTTGCGTCAGCCAGCAGCTGAGTCCTCGGCTATAATCAGGGAAGGATTATAGCAGTCACAGTCTCTGGGATTACCTATGGGGGCTCCAACCGATGAGGCCAAATGTGAAGATTTAGAAAAATTCGCTGTAGGTGACGATCCAGAAAGGTTTTTTCAGGTCGGAGCTCAGCTACCATCTCGAGAGAAGGAGGAATTAGTGGTCTTTCTTAAGAAGAACCTAAAAATTTTCACTTGGGATGCTTGCAAGGCTTCGGGAGTAGATCCGAGCTTTATCTGCCATCATCTAAATGTCAATCCATCTGTCACCCCCAAGAGACAACCACCTCGGCGTTCGTCCAAGGAGCATTCAGATGCTGTAAAGGACAAGGTAACGAAACTTAAGCAGGCCAAGGCTATTAAAGAGGTTTTCTACCCCGAATGGCTGGCTAACACTGTAGTGGTAAGTGTTAGTTTTTAGACCCCTTAAACAAATGAATTAACCCTAGATAATTAGCCAAGTTGTTACTTAGTCAAATTAACAAGTCTAGGTTAACACAAATATATCATATCATGCATAGCAGCGGAAATAAATAAGACAATGATATGATCACCCAGGAAACCAAACCGGTAAAAACCTGGGGAGAATTTAACCTAGCTATCCTCAAGGTAAAAAGCAAATCCACTATCAGAAAGAATCGAAGTTCATACAAAAGGACTTACAAGCACCCCCGCTCGACTTCCTAATGCTACCAACCAGTAGAACTTACTGACACGACCACGTGCAAGCTCCAAATCCACGGACTCCTTCTTTCTTTGGATTCCCACCAGCTACAAGCACCCCCGCTTGTGTATTCTTTAAGCTTTAATGGCAACAACTGTTTTAATCATCAAGGTTTAGAGAATATCTCCTCCTTGAAAACCCTAAGTTTGTGTAAAGGAAAACTCCTCTAGATCTCACAAGAGATTTACACAAACCGCAATATGAGCAACACTAAAACGTGGCTAGGGTTTGCCTTTTATACTTAGGACAAATAAGAAACCCTAAAAACGTTTTAAACATATAGGGCTGAGTTGGACGAATCTGCAGAAAAGCAATCTGCCCGACGTTCGATCGGTCGAGCCTAAGCTTCGATCGATCGAGCCAAGCCGAAAGCCACACTGCTTTCTGCTTTACACTCGATTCCAACTTTTCATGAACATACAACTTTGAGCTAGCTTTAAACACTTCTAAACATATTGTTTTGATCATGATTTGCCAACATTACAAATTAGAGTTCTAAAATACATAAAGTCCTAAACTTTAGAACCTAACAAACTCCCCCTTTGGCAATCCATGACAAAACACAACATATAAGCTCAAAGTTTACAACATGAAAAAAACCCTTTAAATAATGCTCATAAACAAAAATTCAATCCTAACTACTATCCATCAGTTGCAAGTGTAGACAGCAGCTCAATTGAATCAACCTGTATATTTCCTGAAACACTAAACAAAATGCATAACCGCATGTGTGGAAATAATACAAGTAAACAAAATAACTTCTTGATTTCAATCAACACACAAAATAAAGACATATATCAATGAATAACTCATAAATATAAATCAATAATATGAAACAGAATATAAAAAAACAACAGTAAATTCTAACTCTCCCCCTAAGTTAGATACAACAAAAAGTTTTTATATTCTCCCCCTAAACAAAACAAACAGGTCATCTATATCTCTCCCCCTTTTTGTCACGTATTGACAAAGACTACTTAATCAGAAGGTAGACAGAAAACATACGCAACAGAGTAAGAGAAAATAGAGACAACTCCGCCTAGGAAGAGCAACAACTCCCCCTAAGAACCACAAAGGTTAAAAAAAATTTCTCCCCCTATAAAAATAGGAAAAACAAAACAAGGTTTGAGAAAAACAGTTTTGGGGAAAAATAAAGGGGTTGGGGATAAATAAAAAGACACAAACCAAGTTTAAAAAAAAACTAAGTTGAGGATACACATGAAGAAAAAATATTCTCTCTTTCAATAAAATGCAAACATGGCACTATGTGACCCATAAACAGTTGCATGAGTAGAGAAAATATTTGCACATTGATTATCCATCATATCTCTTAAGAAAAATATTTTCTACAGTTCACATATAAAAATAGCATATACTAGAAAGTCCTTAACTCAAAAATTAATCAATCAATTTTTAAATCAAGTTGAGTACCCAATTTAGCAAAGTGTATGCATGTTATGTGTGAAAACAATGAGAGATATGACTGCAAAACTGCAAGATGGATACAAAAACAATGCAATTCATGTGAATCCTAAATACAAATGATGCATGGAAAAAAATTTGGTCAAATAATTAAAAACTGAAAATTTTCAGTTTCGATCGATCGAGCATCGATCGAACATCAATCGAGTCAGGCAGACTCAAACCAAAAATTTTAATCGCAATTTCGATTGATCGAAAAACAGGTTCGATCGTTCGAAAGTCTGGAAAAATCAGATTTTTGAAAAACAGAGCATTTTATAGCAGAAACTCCTCAAAGCACATTGTTTTATAAAAAAATGCATGAGTATGAGACGAAAAGTTTTTTAAAAACACTTGAATTCAACCCAGATCTTCCAAAATCAAGATTTTCAATCAATTTGTCCTCAAAGCGCAAACATTACACACATTTTGCATTAAAATCAAGGAACTTTTAATCTTGGATGGCCACAACAAGATCACACACAATATAATGTACCAAGTTTAACAAAGAGTAACTTGTGTAGTGTGTGCAACTAGCAAAAACTTGAGATACATGTGAGGTGATATGTGAATAGCAATCAATTACAAAGTCTACAAAATTCATCACATAGAATTTAAAAGAGACTATCACCTAAAGAGTTACATCATATAACTCCCACATCTCCTAGAAAACAAGCTTGCAATCATGTAAGTTTCTTGATTTGCCTCATAATATACACACCAATTTTAAGTCATGTGATTTGGCATCAAGCCTAATAGTACATACCAATTTTAAGCATTAAGCAATTAAACCGAGGCTACACCTTATGTTCTTTTTGTGCATGTGCTACACTTTCTCGAGCACAAAATCTTATTATATGCACTAAGGTGTTCATGATTGGCTAGTGAACAGTGGTGAGATGGTTATTTATGCCTTTCTCTAAAGGTTCAAGTCCGACAGTCAAAGACATGTGACTTCAAGATCAAGACAAAGTGATCAAAAACTATAAACATCTCCCACACAACATGCACTACAAAGCTTCAACTAGTAAAGTGCAATAAGTAAGCTCATCAAAGCTAAACAAGGTACATAAACTTGTTATGTAAAAATAATATGGCCAATCCTTGATTATAAATCCAAGATGTGAAATACAAAACACAAAAATCTTTTTGGTTTTAAAAAATTTATGACCAAAAACAAAAAGCACACATTATGTTAAATGAATAATGCAAATGCAATGCATGACAATGCTTAACTAAGCTATAGAGGGTACATAAATAAGAAATATCAATTTCTTAATTAACCCATGAGTACATGTACAAATTAGTACATACTCACACAAAATCAGAAATAGCTTAGCACTTATTTAACACATACTATTCAAGTTTCTCCACAATGTCAAGCATGTTCTAAATCAAGAGAGAGATATCATAACTCATGTAATCCTCAAGAAAAATAAAACTAGACACAAAATAAAATATTTTTGTCTTTTTGAAAATTTTTCAATGTTTTTGGATTTTTTTTTTAATAAAAAACAACCGAAAAAAAAACACGACCAAAAACAGAAACAAAACATGTCCACAATTAATTGAAAGAATTAAATCAGGGACAAGTTAGCAACACTCACCTTGGAGAATCTTTTCTCACCCATATAGCACGAGTCTTCGGCTTTGTAGGTGAAAATTCATGAGAAGCAGAGTGTATTTGAGGGATTACACCAATCTTCTGAGAAAGACTAAAATCCTACAAATTCCTTTCACAAGCCAAGAAGCTTAAATTTTTCAAAATAATATGAAACAATTTATATGGACTTATGGCAGGAGAAATATCATCACATATCCTAGATTGAAACACAGAATGCTTAAATTTCAATTTATGACAATTAGGACGAATGTGACCATGAACACCACAAAAGTGACAATCAGGAACAAATATAGGAACATCAGTATTCCTAACAACAAATCTAGTCTCAAATTCTGGTTTTTACCTCAACAAAGAGCAATTTGGTCTAATATGACCAACAACACCACAAAGGTGACATGTAGGCACAAAAACAGATTTATTATGCTTTCTAATAGTAGGTTTAGACTTAGGTTTAGAAACTTCAGCGTCAACATCAGAACTTTTACCTTTGTCTAACCTAGCAAAATAAGCTTTTTCTTTATTATTCCTCTTAAAAGGAAGGATATAAACTTTCTCAGTTTTAGGCTTAAGAGAAACAGAAACACTTCTGTTATCAACAACAGACTTGGTACAAGTCAAATTTTGAATTTTAGTTTTAGATTCAACTAACTCTTGTTCCAAGCTTTTCATCTTCTCATCTTGAGAGGAAATTTCATTTCTCAAAAATTCATTCTTTTTATTAGATTCATCTAATCTAACAATCAATTCCTCTTTTTCAAGATTAGCCAATTTTAACTCTTCCTTGAATTTCTTAGCAGTTTTCATAGATTTCAATAATTCCTTACGAAGAGTTTCACAGGCATCAATAAAATCAACAGAAGCATGATCAGAAACATGATCAGAAAGACACTTCAAATTATCCATGACAACAGGGGTCAAGGATCAGCTCAGTGATCAAAGGATAAACAACAAAAGAGCTACCTGCTCTGATAACACTTGTTAGTTTTTAGACCCCTTAAACAAATGAATTAACCCTAGATAATTAGCCAAGTTGTTACTTAGTCAAATTAACAAGTTTAGGTTAACACAAATATATCATATCATGCATAGCAGCGAAAAATAAATAAGACAATGATATGATCACCCAGGAAACCAAACCGGTAAAAACCTGGGGAGGATTTAACCTAGCTATCCTCAAGGTAAAAAGCAAATCCACTATCAGAAAGAATCGAAGTTCATACAAAAGGACTTACAAGCACCCCCGCTCGACTTCCTAATGCTACCAACCAGTAGAACTTACTGACACGACCACGTGCAAGCTCCGAATCCACGGACTCCTTCTTTCTTTGGATTCCCACCAGCTACAAGCACTCCCGCTTGTGTATTCTTTAAACTTTAATGGCAGCAACTGTTTTGATCATCAAGGTTTAGAGAATATCTCCTCCTTGAAAACCCTAAGTTTGTGTAAAGGAAAACTCCTCTAGATCTCACAAGAGATTTACACAAACCGCAATATGAGCAACACTAAAACGTGGCTAGGGTTTGCTTTTTATACTTAGGACAAATAAGAAACCCTAAAAACGTTTTAAACACATAGGGCTGAGTTGGAAGAATCTGCAGAAAAGCAATCTGCCCGACGTTCGATCGGTCGAGCCTAAGCTTCGATCGATCGAGCCAGGCCGAAAGCCACACTACTTTCTGCTTTACACTCGATTCCAACTTTTCATGAACATACAACTTTGAGCTAGCTTTAAACACTTCTAAACACATTGTTTTGATCATGGTTTGCCAACATTATAAATTAAAGTTCTAAAATACATAAAGTCCTAAACTTTAGAACCTAACAATAAGGAAGAAGACGGGGAAGTGGTGAGTATGCGTAGATTTTACTGATTTGAACAAAGCCTGCCATAAGGATCCTTTCCCTATGCCTCGGATTGACCAGTTGGTGGACGCAACCATGGGCCATTCTCAAATGAGCTTTCCCGATGCCTTTCAAGGGTACCATAAGATACCTTTAGCCTTGGACGACCAAGAAAGGATAGCTTTTGTCACCCCTATAGGAAACTACCATTATAAGGTGATGCCATTTGGATTGAAGAATGTAAAGGCTACCTGCCAAAGGATGATGACCAGGATGTTTGAACCACAGCTAGGGAAAAATATTAAAATTTATATCAATGATATGGTAGTAAAAAGCAAGGCAGAGTCTGAGCATGTTAATTATCTCGGGAATATTTTTGATATCTTGGGGAAACACAAACTACGACTTAATGCTTCCAAGTGTTCTTTTGGTGTCAGGTTGGGCAAGTTTTTAGGCTACATGGTCACACACCGTGGAATTGGGGTCAATCCCGATTAGATTAAAGCGATCAACAACCTGCAACCACCTCGGAATCCAAAAGAGGTCCAGTAGCTTACGGGAATGACAGTTGCTCTAAACTAGTTCATCTCCCGCTCGGCAGACAGGTGTAGACCTTTCTTCAAGTTGTTAAACAAGTGAAAGGGGTTTGAATGGACCAATGAATGTGCCCTAGCTTTCCAACAGTTGAAAGACTGCCTTTCTCGGCCACCAATTATGTCGAGGCTCGAGGTGGACGAGGTTCTGTTTGCATACTTCGCCGTGGCTTCCTACGCAGTAAGTCTAGTTTTGATCCGTGTCAATAGTGGCGTGCAGAGACCAGTCTATTACATAAGCAAGTCATTACATGAAGTTGAAATCCGGTACTTACCACTTGAAAAGGCCATTTTGGCTATAGTGCATGGCACACACAAGCTCCCCCATTATTTCTAGTCATATACGGTTGTTGTCTTGACTTAACTCCCGCTTAGATCCCTACTTCGGAGTGCCAACTATACAGGGAGAATTGCAAAGTGGGGCACAATCTTAGGAGTTTTTGATATTAAATATATGCCTCGCACCTCAGTCAAAGGTTAGGTCATTGCCGATTTAGTAGCTGAGTTCGCCGAGACTTCATCAGAAGATAAAATAGAAGAGCAAAACATGGATGAAAAATCGGTTGGCACAATCTCCTTGCAAAAGCCTTTGTCCTGGAAAGTTTATGTTGATGGTGCAGCTAATCACAGAGGATCTGGAGTGGGGCTAGTTCTGGTATCCCCAGAAAGGATCAGGATCGAGAAGTCTTTGAGATTGGAATTCTCGGCTACAAACAATGAATCCGAATACGAAGCTCTCTTAGTAGGGATGACCATGATTCAGAAAATGGGTGGAAAAGCAGTGGAAATATTCTGTGATTCAAGGCTGGTAGTAGGCCAAGTCCAAAGGGAGTTGGAGGTAAGAGATCCCTGAATGCAGGAGTATTTATGCCAGGTTAGACATTCGCAATCTGGATTTGAGTCTTTTGTTTTATCACAAGTTCCTAGAAGTAAGAATGCACATGCGGACTCCCTCGCCACATTGGCAACCCTCTCGGCACAGGACTTACCTCGGTAATCCTTGTGGAGGACTAATGTAAACCCTCTGAGGTAGGAAGGAATGTGGTTCATGTTCACCAAATAAGGATGGGGCCTAGCTGGATGGACCCTATTATGTTATTCCTTAAAGAAAATGTTGTGCCCGAGAATAAATCTGAGGCGAATATAGGGCAAAAAAAGGCTCCTCGATTTCGGTTGTCCGAGGACCAGAAACTATATAAGAGATCTTTCTCTGGCTCATACCTGTTGTGCATCCACCCTGAAGCAGTAGAGTTGCTCCTAGAAGAATTGCACGAAGGAATTTGTGGAAGCCACACGGGAGGCAGATCTCTGTCTCATAGGGCCTTCACACAAGGCTATTGGTGGCAAAACATGCAAAGGGGGGCACAAGACTATGTAAAGAAGTGTGACCAATGCCAAAGATTTGCGCCAAACATCCACCAACCTGGAGGAGTCCTTAATCCATTGACCATCCTTGGCCTTTCGCTTAATAGGGCTTGGATATTGTGGGGCCTTTCCCTAAGGCAGCAATTCTGTTGGTCGGCACGGATTACTTCACTAAATGGGTTGAAGCCGAACCCTTGTCAAACATTAGGGACGTAGACACCAAGAAATTTGTTTGGAAGAATATTGTCACTCGGTTTGGAATTCCTCACACCCTAACCTCGGACAATGGACTTCAATTTGATAGTAAAACCTTTAGGAGGTATTGTTGCGATCTGGGAATAAAGAATAGGTATTCCACTCTGGCCTATCCATAAGGAAATAGGCAGGCTGAGGCTGTTAACAAGGTTATAGTGAGTGGACTCAAGAAAAGACTAGTTGACGCAAAGGGAAAGTGGGTGGAAGAATTGCCACACGTTCTGTGGACCTACCAGAATACACCTCGAAGATCCACTAGAGAGATGCCTTTCTTAATGACCAATGGTGCTAAGGCTGTCATTCCTTTGGAGACTAGGTTCCCCACACTTAGAACAAGTTCTTTCTCTACGGGAAGTAACGACGGGTTGTTGGAAAAGAGTTGAGATTTAATTGAAGAATGGAGAGAAAATGTTAGGGTCCAATTGGCTTACTATCAATACAAGCTCAAACAAGGATACGAAGCCAACGTAAATCCAAGGCCACTGGCACATGGAGATTTGGTCCTAAGAAAGGTTATGGGGATTGCCAAGAACTCAACATAGGGAAAACTGAGACCTAACTAGGAGGGACCTAATCGTATTACATCAGTGGCTGGGATTGGAGCATATTATCCAGAAGACCTAGAGGAAAGGGCCGTACCACGCCCATAGAATGTCTACAACCTAAGAAGATATTATTATTAATGGAGATTCTCATCACCTTATTTTGGGTTTGTTATATTGCATGTTATGTGTTCTGGACAATTGTCTAAGTATCAAACTGAACCTTCGACATGCCTAGCTCCTCGAATCACATGCCTTGAGAAAATTGATAACTTTATTCATTATTTTAAGCATTAAACAGAACCTTAGCTATGCCCGATTCCTCAGATCATCTGCTTTGGGAAAATTAATACTCATTGGCATCTAAGTATCAAACTGAACCTTGGCCATGCCTGGCTCCTCAAACCACATGCCTTGGGAAAATTGATAACTTTATTCATTATTTTAAGCATTAAACAGAACCTTAGCTATGCCCGATTCCTCAGACCATCTGCTTTGGGAAAATTAATACTCATTGGCATCTAAGTATCAAACTGAACCTTGGCCATGCCTGGCTCCTCAAACCACATGCCTTGGGAAAATTGATAACTTTATCCATTATTTTAAGTATTAAACAGAATCTTAGCTATGCCTGGTTCCTCAGACCATCTGCTTTGGGAAAATTAAACATTCTTGGCATCTATCTAAGTATCAAACTGAACCCTGGCCATGCCTGGCACCTCAGGCCACATGCCTTGGGAAAATTGAAAACTTTATTCATTATTTTAAGTATTAAACAGAACCTTAGCTATGCCTAGTTCCTTGGACCATCTGCATTGGGAAGATTAATAATCTTTGGCATCTATCTAAGTATCAAACTGAACCTTGGCCATGCCCGGCTTCTTGGACCACATGCCTTGGGAAAATTGATAACTTTAACCATTATTTTAAGTATTAAACAGAACCTTAGCTATGCCTCATTCCTCAAACCATCTGTTTTGGGAAAATTAATACTCCTTGGCATCTATCAAAGTATCAAACTGAACCTTTGCCATGCCAGACTCCTCGAACCACATGCCTTGGTAAAATAGATAACTTTATAAATCATTCTAAGTATTAAACAGAACCGTAGTTATATCTGATTAATCGGATCATCTGCTTTGGGAAATTTAATACTCCTTGGCATCTATCTAAGTATCAAACTGAACCTTGGCCATGCCTGACTCCTCGGACCACATGCCTACAGAAAATTGATAACTCTATTCATTATTTTAAGGTTTAAATAGAACCTTAGCTATGCTTGGTTCCTCGGATCATCTGCTTTGGGAAAATTAATACTCCTTGGCATCTATCTAAGTATTAAACTGAACCTTGGCCATGCCAAGCTCCTCAAACCACATGCCTTGGGAAAATAGATAAGTTTATCCATTATTTTAAGTATTAAACAGAACTTAGCAATGCCTAGTTCCCCGAACCATCTGCTTTGGGAAAATTAATACTCCTTGGCATCTATCAAAGTATCAAACTGAACCTTTGCCATGCCAGGCTCCACGAACCACATGCCTTAGGAAAATTGATAACTTTATGAATCATTCTAAGTATTAAACAAAACCTTAGCTATATCTGGTTAATCGGATCATCTGCTTTGGGATATTTAATACTCCTTGGCATCTATCTAAGTATCAAATTGAACCTTGGCCATGCTTGGCCCCTCGGACCACATGCCTAGGGAAAATTGATAACTCTATTCATTATTTTAAGGTTTAAACAGAACCTTAGCTATGCCTGGTTCCTCGGATCATTTGCTTTGGGAAAATTAATACTCCTTGGCATCAATCTAAGTATCAAACTGAACCTTGGCCAGGCCTAGCTTCTCGAACCACATGCCTTGAGAAAATTGATAACTTTATCCATTATTTTAAGTATTAAACAGAACCTTAGCTCTGCCTGGTTCCTCAGACCATCAGCCTTGGAAAAATTAATTATCCTTGGCATTTATCGAAGTATCAAATTGAACCTTGGCCAAGCCTGGATCCTCGGACCACATGCCATGGGAAAATTGATAACTTTAATCATTATTTTAAGTATTAAACAGAACCTTAGCTATGCCTCGTTCCTCAAACCATCTGCTTTGGGAAAATTAATACTTCTTGGCATCCATCAAAGTATCAAACTGAACCTTTGCCATGCCAGACTCCTCGAACCACATGCCTTGGGAAAATAGATAACTTTATGAATCATTCTAAGTATTAAACAGAGTCGTAGTTATATCTGATTAATCGGATCATCTGCTTTGGGAAATTTAATACTCCTTGGCATCTATCTAAGTATCAAACTGAACCTTGGCCATGCCTGGCTCCACGGACCACATGCCTACAGAAAATTGATAACTCTATTCATTATTTTAAGGTTTAAACAGAACCTTAGTTATGCCTGGTTCCTTGGATCATCTGCTTTGGGAAAATTAATACTCCTTGGCATCTATCTAAGTATTAAACTGAACCTTGGCCATGCCAAGCTCCTCGAACCACATGCCTTGGGAAAATAGATAAGTTTATCCATTATTTTAAGTATTAAACAGAACTTAGCAATGCCTAGTTCCCTGAACCATCTGCTTTGGGAAAATTCATACTCCTTGGCATCTATCAAAGTATCAAACTGAACCTTTGCAATGCCAGGCTCCTCGAACCACATGCCTTAGGAAAATTGATAACTTTATGAATCATTCTAAGTATTAAACAGAACCTTAGCTATATCTGGTTAATCGGATCATCTGCTTTGGGAAATTTAATACTCCTTGGCATCTATCTAAGTATCAAACTGAACCTTGGCCATGCCTGGCTCCTCGGACCATATGCCTAGGGAAAATTGATAACTCTATTCATTATTTTAAGGTTTAAACAGAACCTTAGCTATGCCTGGTTCCTCGGATCATCTGCTTTGGGAAAATTAATACTCCTTGGCATCAATCTAAGTATCAAACTGAACCTTGGCCAGGCCTAGCTCCTCGAACCACATGCCTTGGGAAAATTGATAACTTTATCCATTATTTTAAGTATTAAACAGAACCTTAGCTCTGCCTGGTTCCTCAGACCATCTGCTTTGGAAAAATTAATACTCCTTGGCATCAATCTAAGTATCAACCTGAACCTTGGCCATGCTCGGCTCTTCAGACCACATGCCTTGGGAAAATTAATAACTTTATTCATTATTTTAATTATTAAACAAAATCTTAGCTATGTTTGGTTCCTCGGACCATCTGCTTTGGCAAGATTAATACTCTTTGGCATCTATCTAAGTATTAAACTAAACCTTGACCATGCCTGGCTTCCCGGACCACAGGCCTTGGGAAAATTGATAACTTTATTTATTATTTTAAGTATTAAACAGAACCTTAGCAATGCCTAGTTCCTCGAACCATTAGCCTTGGGAAAATTAATTGTCCTTGGCATTTATCTAAGTATCAAATTGAACCTTGGCCAAGCCTGGCTCCTCGGACCACATGCCATGGGAAAATTGATAACTTTATTCATTATTTTAAGTATTAAACAGAAACTTAGCTATGCCTAGTTCCTCGGACCATTTGCTTTGGGAAGATTAATACTCTTTGGCAACTATCTAAGTATTAAACTGAACCTTGGGCATGCTTGGCTTCTAAAACCACATGCCTTGGGAAAATTGATAACTTTATTCATTATTTTAAGTATTGAACAGAACCTTAGCTATGCCTAGTTCCTCGAAGCATCTGCTTTGGGAAAATTAATACTCCTTGGCATCCATCTAAGTATCAAACTGAACCTTGGCCATGCCTGCCTCCTCGGACCACATGCCTTGGGAAAATTGATAAACTTATTCATTATTTTAAGTAATAAACAGAACCTTAGCTGTACCTAGTTCCTCGGACCATCTGCTTTGGGAAAATTAAAACTTATTGGCATCTATCTAAGTATCAAACTGAACCTTGGCCATGCCTGGCTCCACGGAACACATGCCTTGGGAAAATTGATAACTTTATTCATTATTTTAAGGTTTAAACAGAACCTTAGCTATGCCTGGTTCCTTGGACCATCTGCTTTGGAAAAATTAATACTTCGTGGTATCTATCTAAGTATCAAACTGAACCTTGGCCATGCCTAGCTCCTCGGACCACATGCCTAGGGAAAACTGATAGCATTAAGAATTATTCTATTTATTAAAAAGAACCTTAGCTATGCCAGGTTCCTCGGACCATCTGCCTTGGGAAAATTAATTCTCCCTGCCATCTATCTAAGTATCAAACTGAACCTTTGCCATGCCTGGCTTCTCGAACCGCATGCCTTGGGAAAATTGATAACTTTATTCATAATTTTAAGTATTAAACAGAACCATGGCTTTGTCTAGTTCCTCGAACCATCTGATATGGGAAAATTAATACCCTTTGGCATCTATCTAAGTATCAAACTGAACCTTAGCCATGCCTGGCTTCTCAGACCACATGCCTTGGGAAAATTAATAATTTTATTCATTATTTTAAGTATTAAACAAAACCTTAGCTATGCCTGGTTCCTTAAACCATCTGATTTGGGAAAATTAATACTCCTTGGCATCTATCTAAGCATCAAACTTAAGCTTGGCCATGCCTGGCTCCTCGAACCACATGCCCTGGGATAATTGATAAATTTATTCACTATTTCAAGTATTAAACATAACCTGAGCTATTCCTGGTACACCGGACCTTCTGCTTTGGGAAAATTAATGCTCTTTGGCATCTATATAGGTATCAAATTGAACTTTAGCCATGCCTGGCTCCTTAGACCACATGCCTTGGGAAAATTGATAATTTTGTTCATTATTTTAAGTATTAAATAGAACCTTAGCTATGCCTAGTTCCTTGGACCTTCTACTTCGGAATGATTAATACTCTTTGGCATCTGTCTAATTATCAAATTGAATCTTGGTCAGGCTTGGCTTCTCGGACCACGTGCCTTGGGAAAATTGATAAATTTATTTATTATTGTAATTATTAAACTGAACCTTAGCTATGCCTAGCTCCTCAAACTGCTTTGGGAAAATTAATATTCCGTTGCATCTATCTAAATATCAAACTGAACCTTGGCCATGCCTGGCTCTTTGAACCTCATGCCTTGGAAAAATTGATAAATTTATCAATTATTTTAAGTATTAAACAGAACCTTAGCTATGCTTGGTTCCTCGGACCATCTGCTTTGGGAAAATTAATACTCTTTGGCATCTATCTAAGTATTAGATTGAACCTTGGCCATGCCTGGCTTCTCGGACCTAATGCCTTTGGAAAATTGACAACTTTATTCATAATTTTAAGTATTAAACAGAACCATTGCTTTGTCTAGTTCCTCGAACCATCTGCTTTGGGAAAATCAACACTCTTTGGAACTTTATTATTTATTTTAAGTATTAAACAGAACCATAGCTATGCCTTGTTCCTTGGACCATCTGCTTTGGGAAGATTAATACTCTTTGGCATTTATCTATGTATCAAACTGAACTTTGGCCATGCCTGGCTCCTTGGACCACTTGCCTTGGGAAAATTGATAACTTTATTCATTATTTTAAGTATTAAACAGAACCTTAGCTATTCGTAGCTCCTCGAACCATCTGTTTTGGGAAAATTAATACTCCTTGGCAGCTATATAAGTATCAAATCGAACCATGGCCAAGCCTGGCTCCTCGAACCATATGCCTTGGGAAAATTGATAATTTCATCCACTATTTTAAGTATTAAACAGAACTTTAGCTATGCCTGGTTCCTCGGACCATCTGCTTTGGGAAGATTAATACTCTTTGGCATTTATCTATGTATCAAACTGAACTTTGGCCATGCCTGGCACCTCGGACCACATGCCTTGGGAAAATTGATAACTTTATTCATTATTTTAAGTATTAAACAGAACCTTAGCTATGCGTAGCTCCTCGAACCATCTGTTTTGGGAAAATTAATACTCCTTGGCAGCTATATAAGTATCAAATCGAACCATGGCCAGGCCTGGCTCCTCGAACCATATGCCTTGGGAAAATTGATAATTTCATCCACTATTTTAAGTATTAAACAGAACCTTAGCTATGCCTAGTTCCTCGGATCATCTGTGTTGAGAAAATTAATACTCCTTTGCATCTATCGAAGTATCAAACTGAACCTTGGCAATGCCTGGCTCTTTGGACCACATGCCTTGTGAAAATTAATAAATTGATTCATTATTTTGAGTATTAAACAGAACCTTATCTATGCCTGGTTCCTCGAACCATCAGCTTTGGAAAAATTAATACTACTTGGCATCTATCTAAGTATCAAATTGAACCTCGGCCATGCCAGGCTCCCCGGACACATGCCTAGGGAAAATGGATAACTTTATGAATCATTCTAAGTATTAAACAGACCCTTAGCTATGCCTGGTTCCACGGACCATCCGCTTTGGGAAAATTAATACTCCTTAGCATCTTTCTAGGTATCAAACTGAACCTTAGCCATGCCTGGCACGTCAGACCACATGCCTTGGGAAAATTGATAACTTTATTCATTATTTTAAGTATTAAATAGAACCTTAGCCATGCCTGGTTCCTCGGACCATCGGCTTTGGGAATATTAATACTCCTTGGCATCTATATAAGTATTAAACTGAACCTTGACCATGGCTGGCTCTTTGGACCACATGCCTTGGGAAAATTGATAACTTTATTCATTACTTTAGGTATTAAACAGAACCTTAGCTATGTCTGGTGGCTCGGACCATCTGCTTTGGGAAAATTAAAACTCCTTGGCATCTATCTAAGTATCAAACTGAACCTTGGCGATGCCTGGCTCCAACCACATGCCTTGCTCCAACCACATGCCTTGGGAAAATTGATAACTTTATCCATTATTATAAGTATTAAACAAAACCTTAGCTATGTCTGGTTCCTCGAACCATCTGTCTTGGGAAAATAAATTCTCCGTGGCATCTATCTAACTATCAAACTGAACCTTGGCTATGCCTGGCTCCTCAGACCACATGCCATGAGAAAATTAGTAACTTTATTCATTATTTTAAGTATTAAACAAAACCTTAGCTATGCCTGGTTCTTTGGACCATCCGCTTTAGGAATATTAATACTCTTTGGCTTCTATCTAAGTACCAAACTGAACCTTGGGCATGCTTGCCTTCTAGAACCACATGCCTTGGGAAAATTGATAACTTTATTCACTATTTCAAGTATTAAACAGAACCTTAGCTATGCTTAGTTCCTCGAACCATCTGCTTTGGGAAAATTAATACTTCTTGGCATCTATCTAAGTAAACTGAACCTTGGCCATGCCTGGCTCCTCGGACCACATGCCTTGGGAATATTGATAATTTTATTCATTATTTTATTTAATAAACAAAACCTTAGCTGTGCCTAGTTCCTCGGACCAACTGCTTTGGTAAAATTAATACTCCTTGCCATATATATAAGTATCAAATTGAACATTAGCCATGCTTGGCTCGTTAGACCACGTGCCTTGGGAAAATTGATAACTTTATTCATTATTTTAATCATTAAACTGAACCTTAGCTATGCCTAACTCCTCGAACCATTTGCTTTGGGAAAATTAATACTCTTTGGCATCTATCTAAGCATCAAACTAAAGTTTGGCCATGTCTGGCTCCTCGGACCACATGCCCTGGGATAATTGATAAATTTATTCATTATTTTAAGTATTAAATAAAACCTTAGCTATGCCTGGTCACTCGGACCACCGACTATGGGAAAATTAATACTCCTTGGCATCTATATAAGTATCAAATTGAACCTTGGCCATGCCTGACTCTTTGGACCACATGCCTTGGGAAAATTGATAACTTTATTCATTACTTTATGCATTAAACAGAACCTTAGCTATGTCTGGTGCCTCGGACCATCTGCTTTGGGAAAATTAAAACTCCTTGGCATCTATCTAAGTATCAAACTGAACCTTGACGATGCTTGGCTCCTCGAACCACATGCCTTGGGAAAATTGATAACTTTATCCATTATTTTAAGTATTAAACAAAACCTTAACTATGTCTGGTTCCTCGAACTATCAGCCTTGGGAAAATTAATTTTCCGTGGCATCTATCTAACTATCAAACTGAACCTTGGCCTTGCCTAGCTCCTCAGACCACATGCCATGAGAAAATTAGTAACTTTATTCATTATTTTAAGTATTAAACAGAACCTTAGCTATGGTTGGTTCCTTGGACCATCCGCTTTGGGAATATAAATACTCTTTGGCTTCTATCTAAGTATCAAACTGAACCTTGGGTATGCCTGCCTTCTAAAACCACATGACTTTGGAAAATTGATAACTTTATTCACTATTTCAAGTATTAAACAGAACCTTAGCTATGCTTAGTTCCTCGAACCATTTGCTTTGGGAAAATTAGTACTCCTTGGCATCTATCTAAGAAAACTGAACCTTGGCCATGCCCGGCTCCTCGGACCACATGCCTTGGGAAAATTGATAACTTTATTCATTATTTTATTTTATAAACAGAACCTTAGCTGTGCCTAGTTCCTCGGACCAACTGCTTTGGTAAAATTAATACTCCTTGGCATCTATATAAGTATCAAACTGAACCTTAGCCATGCCTGGCTCGTTACACCACATGCCTTGGGAAAATTGATAACTTTGTTCATTATTTTAAGTATTAAATAGAGCCTTAGCTATGCCTGGTTCCTTGGACCATTTGCTTCGGAATGATTAATACTCTTTGGCATCTATCTATGTATCAAATTGAACCTTGGCCAGGCTTGGCTTCTCGGACCACGTGCCTTAGGAAAATTGATAACTTTATTCATTATTTTAATTATTAAACTGAACCTTAGTTATGCCTAGCTCCTCGAACCATCCGCTTTAGGAAAATTAATACTCCTTGGCATCTATCTAAGCATCAAACTAAACGTTGGCCATGCCTTGCTCCTCGGACCACATGCCCTGGGATAATTGATAAATTTATTCATTATTTTAAGTATTAAACAGAACCTTAGCTTTGACTGGTTCCTCGGACCATCGACTTTGGGAAAATTAATACTCCTTGGCATCTATATAAGTTTCAAACTAAACCTTGGCCATGCTTGGCTCTTTGGACCACATGCCTTGGGAAGATTGATAAATTTATTCATTACTTTAAGTATTAAACAGAACCTTAGCTATGTCTGGTTCCTCGGACCATCTGTTTTGGGAAAATTAAAACTCCTTTGCATTAATCTAAGTATCAAACTGAACCTTGGGGATGCCTGGCTCCTCGAACCACATGTCTTGGGAAAATTGATAACTTTATCCTTTATTTTAAGTATTAAACAAAACCTTAGCTATGCCTGGTTCCTCGAACCATTTGCCTTTGGAAAATTAATTCTCTTTGGCATCTATCTAACTATCAAACTGAACCTTGGCCATGCCTGGCTCCTCAGACCACATGCCATGGGAAAATTAATAACTTTATTCATTATTTTAAGTATTAAACAGAACCTTAACTATGCGTAGCTCCTCGAACTTTCTATTTTGGGAAAATTAATACTCCTTGGCAGCTATATAAGTATCAAACCGATCCTTGGCCATGCCTGGCTCGTCAAACCATATGCCTTGGGAAAATTGATAACTTTATCTACTATTTTAAGTATTAAACAGAACTGTAGCTGTGCCTGGTTCCTTGGACCATCTGCGTTGGGAAAATTAATACTCCTTTGCATCTATCTAAGTATCAAACTGAACCTTTGCAGTTCCTGGCTCTTAGGACCACATGCCTTGGGAAAATTAATAACTTTATTCATTATTTTAATCATTAAACAGAACCTTATCTATGCCTGGTTCCTCGGACCATCAGCTTTGGGAAAATTAATACTCCTTGGAATTTATCTAAGTATCAAATTGAACCTCCGGCATGCCTGGTTCCTCGGACCACATGCCTAGGGAAAATGGATAACTTTATGAATCATTCTAAGTATTAAACAGAACCTTAGCTATGCCTGGTTCCATGACCATCCGCTTTGGGAAAATTAATACTCCTTAGCATCTATCTAAGCATCAAACTGAACCTTTGCCATGCCTAGCTTGTCGGACCGCATGCCTTGGGAAAATTGATAACTTTATTCAATATTTTAAGTATTAAACAGAACCTGACCTATGCCTGGTTCATCGGACCATCTACTTCGGAATGATTAAAACACTTTGGCATCTATCAAAGTATCAAACTGAAACTTGGCCATGCCTGGCTTCTCGGATCACATGTCTTGGGAAAATTAATAACTTTATTCATTATTTTAATTATTAAACAAAACCTTAGCAATGCCTAGTTCCTGGAACCATCTTCTGTGACAAAATTGGTACACCCTGGCATCTATCTAAGTATCAAGCTGAACCTTGGCAATGCCAGGCTCATTGGATCGCATGCCTTGTGAAAATTGATAACTTTATTCATTATTTTAAGTATTAAACAGAACCTTAGCTAAGCCTGGTTCCTCGGACAATCTGCTTTGGAAAAATTGATACTCCTTGGCATCTATCTAAGTATCAAACTAAACCTTGGTCATGCCTGGCTCATCGGACCACATGCCTTGGGAAAATTGATAACTTTATGAATCATTCTAAGTATTAAACAGAACCTTAGCTATGCCTGGTTCCTCAGACCATCTGCTTTGGGAAAATTAATACTCCTTGGCATTTATCTAAGTATCAAACTGATCCTTGGCCATGCCTGGCTCCTCGGACTACATGCCTTGGGAAAATTTATAACTTTTTTCATTATTTTAAGTATTAAACAGAACCTTGGCTATGATTGTTTCCTTGGACCATCTGCTTTGGGAAAATTAATACTCCTTGGCATCTATCTAAGTATCAAACTGAACCTTGGCCATTCCTGGCTCTTTGGAGCACATCCCTTGGGTAAATTGATAACTTTATTCATTATTTTAAGTATTAAACAGAACCTTAGCTATGCCTGGTTCCTCGAACCATCTACTTTGAGAAAATTAATACTTTTTGGCCTCAGTCTATGTATCAAACTGAACCTTGGCCATGCCTGGCTCCTCGGACCACATGCCTTGGGAAAATTGATAACTTTATGAATCATTCTAAGAATTAAACAGAACCTTAGCTATGTCTGGCTCCTCGGATCATCTGCTTTAGGAAAATTAATTCTTCTTGGCATCTATCTAAGTATGAAACTGAACCTTGGCCATGCCTGGCTCCTCTGACCACATGCCTTGGGAAGATTGATAACTTTATGAATCATTCTAAGTATTAAACAGAACCTTAGCTATGCCTGGTTCCTCGGACCATCTGCTTTGGGAAAATTAATTCTCCTTGGCATCTATCTATGTATCAAACTGAACCTTGGCCATGCCTAGCTCCTCGGACCACATGCCTTAGGAAAATTGATAACTTTATGAATTATTCTAAGTATTAAATAGAACCTTAGCTAGGCCTAGTTCCTTGGACCATCTACTTTGGGAAAATTAATGCTCCTTGGCATTTGTCTAAGTGTGAAATTGAACATTGGCCATGCCTGGATCCTTGGACCACATGCGTTAGGAAAAATTGATAACTTTAGTCATTATTTTAAGTATTAAATTGAATCTTAGCTAAGCCTGGTTACTTCGACCATCTGCCTTAGGAAAGTTAACACTTCTTGACCATTACCTAAGGGTCTAAGCATCACATACTCTGGGTGCAGTTTCAATGATCTCAATTATCACTCAAGGTATATCCCATCACAACAAGCAAGATCATAAAAAGGAAATCTGCAATTTCTATTAAAATTTAGGCCTCTAACAAAGGCATCTAAATGACAAGAAAAAGATACAACTACTGTTTCATCTTTATTACAAGTTTTTCCTTAGGATCCTTGGGTGGCTGAGTATCTGCTACTGTGGGGGGTACTAGGGCCTTATCTTTTGGGTCCACTTTCGGGGGTATGGCAAGAGTTTCCATCACCAGCTCCATGCTCTGGGAAGTTTCTTTTCCTTTGGGAAGATCCCCTAGAACAGTTGGGGCTAAGTCAGCGCCTTGGATTATGCCTTCATTGACATCCCTACCTCTAGTGGTGTCCTTGGCTTGCTCCCCACCCTCATAAGAAGTATTACTACAAGAGGGGCTTTGGGTGAACTTCCTTGGGCTTCACCTGCTTCCAAGAGTGCTAGATTGGCCTTGGAATCTGAAGAGCTCGCAGGGCATATGGCAGGGGGGTAACAGAAACTTCCTGCCTTCCTGAGCACGGAAGAGGCCTCAACCCCAGCCTGGTTGAGGGCTTCGTCCCATGTCAGGGCGCAGTAAGTTCTGCATACCGCAGGGACCTCAGCCCTAAGGGCATCCTCGGTCTCAGCCACACCGACATCATAGCCGTGCTACTCTGCCTCATCTCTACGCTTCACTGCCTTCTCTCGGGCCTTTTCGGCTTGAACTCTGGCCTTCTCAACCTCTTCCAGTTTCGTTTTTAGTGCTGCGATCTGAGTTTTGGAGGTGGCCAAGTTGTCCTCAGCAGTACGCAACAACAACCTTGGGCTTTTAGCTTGTTTTTCAACATTATCCAAGGCTGCTGCCGAATACTTCCTTTCTTTCTCCTCCTCCAGCAGTTTGTTCTTATGCTCTTGGATACTCTTCTCGACCACGTGAAAGGCGTCCACAGCAGCGTTGCGCCTCCCTTCCTCCTCCTTCATCTGTCGATGGAGGGAGTTGGCTATCTTTTCAGCCCGGAAAGATGCTTGAACAGCCTATCAAGGAAAGAAAACAAAGTCAGAAGAGGAAAGTGAGGAGAATAAGTTGGAAAGAAAGGAGGGAGACGTACCATTGCCAGATATCTTTTGAGACAGAGAAAAACCTCATGTCTTTTCATATCTCGTAGCTCGGCCATGTCTTCGGGGAGCAGCAAGGGCAGCTCCACTGCGTCGGCCACGTAGTCGGCTACTCCTCCTTGGAAGTCACGAATTGAGGAATTAGCAAGGAGAGGTTCCCTATTCAGCATTGGAGCCAGGCTGGAGGCCCAACATGGGGATCGCTCCTCTTCTTGGCAACCCTTTCGTTGCCCCTCTACCCCGTTTTGGCTTGTTTGGATGCCCTTTGAACCTCGTCCTTGTGGGGGGAGGGGGGGAAAAGGTTTGTATAGCTCCCATTACTTCCTTCCCTTTTGACTCTCTCTTCCTCTTCAATTCTGCTGCTTGAGAGGGCAAGGCAGGTGGAGGATTGGGAAGCCTAGTCTGGGAGGGAGTGGGAAGCTTAGTCTGGGTAGCCTTCCCAGGTATGTCCCTCCTGGGTTAAGACTCTATTAAGTCGAGCAAGCTTGACTTTGGTTTGTGCTGTTTCCCTATCTCGTCGATTATTGGTGAGAATGGAGGGCTGAGATTAGGATTTGAAACTTCTGGGGACAATACTCGGTTGAAAACTTCAAACTCGTCCTCGGAATCGGCTACTTCTACCACTTCTTCTTCTTGTATGCTAGGGGGTAAGATGAAGTGGCCGCACTGGTTGTCTGTTGTAGCGAAGAGACCTCTAGTATTGGTATACCTTCAGGAATGGGGGTTGTGATTTCTTCGCTCTCTACTTTTGGAACAGGAAGAAGAAAACCTAGAGCAGCTACGCTTATCCGATGTAGGTGGGGGTCTCTGGCCTTTATGACGCATTTCGGAGTTTGGAAGTTGGACGAGATTGGCATGTATCCTAGGATCAAATGGGCTGCTCGTAACTGGCCATTCAAATTCACAAATACCTCGGCCTTAAGGATTCTGTCTAGACTATCCTTGTTGACTAGGTTGAAATTCGGTTCAGTGGCGTGTCTGTCTACAAATCCATCAATGAGATAAAATTTTGTCAAATATAAAAATACAGTAAGTCAAAGAAACGATTTGTAAGTGAATACCTTGGGCCTAGTACCCCACCTGGTTCTCCTTCTCTCGTCGAGCAAGGGAGACCATCACTCTACTCCCCTGACAAGATCAAGAAGTCTTTGTTCAATCCCTTGTTGGATTCGGGGAGGTATTGAATGAGCCTAACCTCGGGATACCTTGATTTCAAGTAGTATCTCTGTCCCTTTAGGTGGTGAAGGTTATAGACCCAATTGACATCGTGGTGGGTTAGACCTAAACCCATTTTTTCGTTGAGGGCATCCACAGAGCCTAGGATCCTAAACATATTAGGGGCATACTGTGTAGGAGCTAACCTATGAGCTCTAAGGTAGCTTCTAGTGACTCTACCCATGGGGATTTTCATCCCTTCTTCTATGAATGCAATCATCGAGATTACTACCTCCCCGACTTGCCTATCCTCATGCCATTGACTCTCGTCACAGTATCTAATTCCTACTCCTGGAGGGATACTATAACGAGCTCTAAAGCTTTCTATCCCCTCCTCAGAATCTGCTAAACTCTTAAATCTACCCATTTCTTGAAAAGGCTGGGAAAACTAAAGATTTTGAGAAAGAAAATTAGAACTAAGGAGAAAAAAGAGAACGCAAAGAAAAGAAGAGGACATAGAAAATTAAAGAGCAAAAGTTTAAGAAGACTTACGGGAAGAGTAAAGGTGTCCTCGGACGGGTCCTTAGTATTTGTAAGGGCTCAGGAAAGTTGAAAAGATGTGCAGGTTCAAGGTATGAGCGCTAGAATGAAATGAATACTAAAGTGAGGAAAAAAGTTGATTTGATTGATATTTGTACCAAGTAGAGAGCAGAGTTTGGGAAAGTTCTCGCTCAATTCCCAACGAAGCCCTCAACCTTACGATTCGCATCATACCATAGAACGTGGGGGACAAAGAGCCGCCAGAAATTAATATGGACGTGCCTCGAATATTGCGGCGCCAGAAGCGCGTCTTGGGCAGAAAAAAGGGCATCTTCATAAGCAGAGGAAGAGCAGAATAGGCATGGAGCTAATTCAGAGACATCGAGATCCTCCTTTCTTCCTGAGGAGCCAGAAAGGAGAATCTCGAGGGGCTATTGTAGGGGCCTTGGGCCCAGAAGTACATTATTTATTCATATATTGGGCCTGTGGCCCAAGCCGAGGATAAGGACCCGTCCGAGGAGGAGAGCCCTGCGTCAGATAAGACTGTTGAAAAACAAAAAGTCGAGGAATTGGTCATAATAACCCCGAAGATTGTGCCGAGGATGAAAACGTCCTCGGCCTGGCTAAGCTGAGGTCCTGGAAGATGGTTTGATAGCAAGGATGACGACCCTGAAAATTAAGTTGGAGTGGACAAGTATTACAGAGATATCAGATAAGGAGGAACTTCAAAATATCTAGGGAGAAAGCTGCTACCTCTGTATTGAATGCACTCTAGCTAACTCCCTGGCCGCATTAATGAAGAAGTGATACCTAAACAGTGTATTTCAGCTTTATAGCTACTACATGAGGACTTATCAATAGAACTGATGGGACAAGTATCCACACCAATGATCTGGCAAGCACGTGGAGGAAATATATGGAAAGAAAAGACAGTATAAAAGGCGAGGGAGGCAATAAGATAGGTGATCGGAAAATTGAGGAAGAAAACACTGTAGCAACTTATAATCAAACATTTAACGTAACTCAAGAACTATATACGAGAATCAGTGTTCTCGGACTTTGCCGAGGACAAATTTTCTTCATATTACTGTTGTCTATTTTCATCTTCTTGTCATCAAACCTAGCCTACTCATCGTGTGATCGGCTAAAGCCCAGTTTTCTAATTCATTCTCTACAAATTTATTGTTTTGGGCCTTTTGGGCCGAAGTTCATCCTAACGTTGGGCTAGGAAGCCAAAACTGGTCCTTACAATATATATATATATATATATATATATATATATAATGTAAGTCAATGATATTGCCCTGCCCTCCGTTTTTTTCATTGAGGTTTCAATTGGAGAGTTAGTCGGCTGCTTTGTGATCAGACATATTAAACCATTGGGATACACATTTGTGCGTGTGTGTATATATATATATATATATATATTAAGTGAGCGTTTGGATACAGTGTCTAGCATTTAGAGTTTGCATCTAGTGTTTGCAGTCTGGGACCCACAGCTACAGTAGCATCCATTAAATGCACAAGATTGAAGAATGCGTCTGTCAATGGGTCTCATGTACTGTTCTCGGGACCCACAAACCTCTTTTTTAGCAAAATTTCATTAAAAATGGGTCCTATGGTACTATTCTGTAAGGTTGAATTTATTCAACCATCTTATTGGCTTTATTCCGTGCCAAATTTGCTTGTAATTCAGCATTTAGTAACCCTGTATTTAGGTGGGTTTGTTGTAAGGGTAGTGAGTGAGATAGAGTGAAGTTTGCTCAAGAGTGTGCAAGAAAACAGAGACTCGCGGCTGCAAGCCGCCAGAAGCAGCACACGTGCCAAGCATGCTGGAAGATGAATAGTCATGCTAGCTGGAGCACTATAGGACAAAACAGGACAACTGGCCATACGGTTAACTCGCGATTGGATCTCGCGACTTAGTCAAGCCGTGAGGTCAAGCCACGAGCCACCCCTGTTTTGTAAAACCTGACGTTTCACATTCCTCTCCCACTCCAGTATAAATACCCCTTTTACCCACGATTGAAAGAGAGCTTCCAGAGAGAATTTTGAGAGAGAAACCCTAAAGAAAAACCAAATTATTTCACCCACAATCTATACCTTAGAGTCTCTTCAAATTCCCCTACTCTCTTCCTCTCCATTGTCAAATCCTTGAGAGGCATTATACCAAACCTGGTTCTCACCATCATCTTCACTGTGAGACAGTTGTTTGGATTTCTGGGAAGCAGTTAGGAAGGAGCCAATCTTCATTGGTTGATGCTACGGTCTAGTAGCGGAATCCGGAAAGCTAGAAAAGAAAAAGGTTCGGCGCAACCTCGTTGGAGCAAGAAGCTTGGAGGGCTTAGGTGCACTGGGTAGATTAGGCTTGGAGGGTCTATTGCTGTCCTTGTATCCCAACTGTATTTTCTAGTGGATTGATTACCGCTTGGAGGGCGGCGGAGAGGTTTTTCGCCGAGGACTTCGGTTTCCTCTTCGATAACATATCGCGTGTTGTCTTTGTGTTTGCATCTTCCTTCCTCTCTATCTTTGCCTTTATATTATCTGCTGTGGTTTTATTTTATTATGGCTTAGATAGTTTTTAACCAATTTCATATTATAGCATGTGTTAAGTTTCCGCACACTAGTTGTTTGACATATTGCTTGTATTGGTTAAGTTGTATTTTGGGGGTCTAAACGTTCAAAGGTGTTTTGTACACGTTTTTGAACTTTCATATTCACATATTTAAAAATTATTTTGCTACAGTGTTTTCAGTTTTCAATTTTCAGTTTTCAGTAATAAGCAGTATCCAAACAGACCCTAAGTCTTAGAATTGGCCTCTGTGTGTATGGCTTTCACGTTGTCCACTGTGTGTCCCCAGAACAAGTGATTTTTCCATCAAGTTTTCTTTCGGATATGTATATATTTAGTCATATTAGATTTGACATGTCTTCCTTTGGTTATATATATTAGGATGGTTGCAAGTTTTTCAATTGTATTTATATATATTAGGATGGTTTAACATTTTCTTTGGGCTTTTATATTAAACCCTAGGTCAATGATATTTTGGCTACTGCCTTCCTCATGGCAATATGAGTTTCGATTAATGCAAGGGAATATTATTGGTTAGAATATCAATGGTTAGAGAAATTTAATTTTTAGTGTTAAAAGTGTTATTAGTTTAGCAAAGTATAATCTTAATGAATCAATGTGTATAATTCAATAAGATTTATATTTTGTAGTGGATATTAAGTATTTTTCATGGTTGATTATTGGTCCTATTTAAGAGTGTTTTTAGACTATTTGAAGGGTGTTTTGGCTGGACTTTCAAGGTGATTCAAGTGTTGTAAGTAATTATGCAAAATATGCACAGGTTTTGTTTAGGTTCCTAGAAGTCAAAGGTTTTCAAAAGTTATGTTTTTAAGCATACATTTTCTAAAGTTTATCAAAAGCATTTTTACATCATTGAAAGAGAAACTTCAACTTTTAAATAATGTTTTAAAGAGAAACTTCAAATTGTAAATAACATTTTGAATGTTCGAATCTCATTTAAAAGATGATTTCTAAATTAAACTATTTTCAGAAAATAATTGAGTTTCAAAGTAATTTTCTGATGTGATATATTTTTCTCTATGCTTCTACCAACTTGGTTGTTCCTGCCTTAAACCATATAGTCCTATACAATTTTTATGTTCTGATTCATTGATATGGTATTTGGTCTTATAATATTTATGAAAACTAATTTGTGGGGATTTAGATGCTATTGCAATCATTTTTCCTTGAATTCATTAATAAAAACCTTGAAACTTACTGTGGCACTTTTTTCAGGAATTACAATTTCAAGTGACAAGAGTAAATAAGTTGGCAATGGTAGAGGAAGCTAAATGAAGCAAAGACGTGTGCTAGCTGCAGCCCTCAAAGCAAGTACCAATGGAGAGCCTTGTTTCGAAAAGCCCCATTGAAAGATTTGTTTCCTTTTGGAAATCAAAGTATGGCTGAAATGCATGTTTGTTTTTAGACCCCTTAAAATACAACTAGATTAACCTAGTTAATTAGCCAAGTGATTACTTAGTCAAATGATTCAAATCTAGGTTAACACAAATATATCATATCATTGTAAAGTGCGGAAAATAAAGAACACAACAATATGATAACCCAAGAAAACCAAACCGGTAAAAAACCTGGGGAGGATTTAACCTAGCTATGCTCAAGGTAAAACTAAATCCACTATGAAAGAATTGAAGTTTACATAATAGCGACTTAGACTACTAACATCTTATTGCTACCTCGAGTAGGAAACTTACTACCATGACCACGTGACAGTTTCGAGTCCACGGACTACTTCTTTTTTGGATTCCCAGCAAGTACAAGCACTCCCGCTTGTGTACCTTTAACCGCTTGAATCAGCAACTAAATTGATCACCAAACTCTTGACATCAATCTTAAGATTGGAAACCCTAAGTGTATGTGAAGGCAAACACCTCTAGATCTCACAAAAGATTCACACACACAGCATAAAGAGCAACTTTTAGAAAGCCTTTGGGTACAAAACTCTAAATACAAAAGAGGCACACAAGGCACTCTAATCTCTCTAAAAAAATCATAAAAACGTTTTAGGGTTTCCTTTATATATAGGAGTGTTTTACTTGAACCCCAATACGTTTAGTAGAGTTTGGGATGAATTGGAATTCTGTAGAAAAATAAATCTGCATGTGGTCGATTGATCGAGTCTAATTTTCGATCGATCGGGCCTTGCAGATTTAGTCCAATAAATTTAGCAATCACTCGATTCCAATTTTACAAATAAACATACTTTGAGCAAGTCTAAACCTAGACTCTATGTTTTGATCATGGTTTGCCAACATAATACAAATTGAAGTTCTAATACATTAGTTCCTAAAGTCTTAGAACCTAACAAACTCCCCTTTTGGCAATCCGTGACAAAACACATCACAAACATGAAATGCTCAAAGTTACAAACAGCCCAAATACTCAACAGTTGCCAGTGTAGACAGTAGCCACGATTGAATTAACCGGTATATTCCTGAAACACTCAACAAAGACATAAACGCATGTGTGAAAAATACAAGTAAACCAAAATAAACAAACTAAAGCAAATAACAAATATGCAAACTAACTCTCCCCCTAAGTTAGATACATAAAAAATTTATTTTCTCCCCCTTTCAAAAATAATATCAACTCCCCCTAAACAAAACAAACAGGATTCCCATGTATTCATCTATCTAACTCCCCCTTTTTGTCACGTATTGACAAAGACAAACTAGTCAGAAGGGAGACAGAAAACATACACAACAAAGAATAAGAGAAAATAGAGAATTAAGGGAACACAAAGCAATTCGACTCTATAGAAAATAGAGACAACTCCCCCTATGAAGAGCAACAACTCCCCCCATGTTTTAAAAACAGATTTCTCCCCCTATAAAAATAGGAAAAACAAAACAAGTGTTGGGAAAAAAGTTTTGGGAAAATTTAGGAGGTGGGGAAAAATAAAAAGACACAAACCAAACTTAAAAAC
The DNA here is from genome assembly GCF_932294415.1 of Quercus robur. Classification (NCBI taxonomy): domain Eukaryota; kingdom Viridiplantae; phylum Streptophyta; class Magnoliopsida; order Fagales; family Fagaceae; genus Quercus; species Quercus robur. Next base: position 6,687,920 of record NC_065536.1, read on the forward strand.
TAAGTTGAGGATACACATAAAAAAAATTCTCTTTTTCAATAAATGCAAACTTGACACTATGTGACCCATAAACAGTTGCATAAGTAGAGAAAATATTCTCACAATTATTATCCATCATATCTCCAAAAAAAAAAAAAAAAAAAAAAATTCTGCAGTTCACACACAAAATATCATATACTAAAATGTACAAAGGACTCAAAAATTAATCAATCAATTTTTAAATCAAGTTGAGTACCCAATTTAGCAAAATGTATGCACGTTATACAATGAGAGAAATGACTGCAAAACTGCAAGATGGATACAAAAAAAAAAAAAAAAAACAATGCAATGCATGTGAATCCTAAACATAAATGATGCATGAAAAAAAATTTGGTCAAAAACTTAAAAACTGAAAAATTTTCAGTTTCGATTAGTTGAGCATCAATTGAGTACCTTTCGAGTTAGGCAGATTCAAACCAAAATTTTTATCACAATTTCGATCGATTAAGAGTCAGATTCGATCGATCAAAAATTTGGAAAAAAAGATTTTTGAAAAACAGAGCAATTTTATGTAGAAACTCCTCAAAGCATAGTATTTCATGAATGAAATGCATGAGTATGAGATTAAAAGTTTTTCAAAAACACTTGAATTCAACCTAGATCTTCCAAAAACAAGTTTTTCAACCAATTTGTCTCCAAAACTCAAACATTAAACACATTTTGCATCAAAATCAAGGAACATGTAATCTTTGGATGGCCATAACAAATTTACACACACTATCATGTATTAAGTTTAGCAAAGAATAACTTGTGTAGTGTGTGCAACTAGCAAAAACTTGAGATACATGTGAGGTAATAAGTAAATAGTGATCAATCACAATTTCTACAAAATTCATCACATAAGTTTGAAAGAGACAATCACCTAAAGAGTTACATCATATAACTCTCACATCTCCTAGAATAAAAGCTTGCAATTATGTAAGTTTCTTGATTTGCCTCATAATGTACACACCAATTTTATTTGATTTGAAACTTATTATAATAGCCAAGATAATGTACACACCAATTTTATTTGATTGAATTAATTATAGCCCAATAATGTACACACCAATTTTAGCGTTAAATCGAGACTATACCTTATGTTCTTTTTGTGCATGTGCTACACTTTCTCGAACACAAAATCTTATGATATGCACTAAGGTGTTCATGATAAACAGTGATGAGATGATTATTTATGCCTTTCTCATTAATTTCAAGTCCAACAATCAAAGGCATGTGTCTTCAAGATCAAGATCATGTGATCAAAAACTATAAACAACTCCCACACAACATGCACTACAAAGCTCATACTAGTAAAATGCAATTAAATAAGTTCATCCAAGCTAAACAAGGTACACAAGCATGTTATGTAAAGATAATATGGCCAACCTTAACTACACATCCATGATATGTAATACAAAACACAAAAATCTTTTTGGTTTAAAAAATTTTATGACCAAAAACAAAAAAACACATTATGCTAAATGATTAAAAATGCAAATGCAATGCATGACAGTGCTTAACTAAGCTATTGAGGGTACACAAACAAGAAATATCAATTTCTTAATTAACCCTTGAGTACATGTACAAACTAGTACATACTCACACAAAATCAGAAAAAGCTTAGCACTTATATAACACATGCTATTGAAGTTTCTCCACAATGTCAAGCATGTTCTAAATCAAGAGAGAGATACATAATTCATGTAATCCTCAAGAAAAATAAAACTAAACACAAAATAAAATATTTTTGTCTTGTTGAAATTTTTCAATGTTTTTGGATTTTTTTTTAAAAATAAAAACAACCTAAAAAACAAAACATGTCCACAAACAATTGAAAGAATTAAATCAGGGGCAAGTCAGCAACACTCACCTTAGAGAATCTTTTCTCACCCATATAGCACGAGTCTTCGGCTTTGTTTGTGAAAATCCATGAGAAGCAAAGTGCATTTGAGGGATTACACCAATCTTCTGAGAAAGACTGAAATCCTACAAATTCCTTTCACAAGCCAACAAGCTCAAATTTTTAAAAGAATATGAAACAATTTATATGGACTTATGGCAGGAGAAATACCATCACATATCCTAGATTGAAACACAAAATGCTTAAATTTCAATTTATGACAATTAGGACGAATATGACTGGAGACACCACAAAAGTGACAAAAATAGGAACAAATTTAGGAACATTAGTATTTCTAACAACAAATCTAGTCTCAGATTTTTGTTTTTGCCTCAACAAAGAACAATTTGGTCTAATATGACCAACAACACCACAAAGGTGACAAGTGGGCACAAAAACAGATTTATTATGCTCTCTAATAGAAGGTTTAGACATAAGTTTAGAAACTTCAGCGTCTACATCAAAACTTTTACCTTTGTCTAACCTAGCAAAATAAGTCTTTCTTTATTATTCCTCTTGAAAGGAGGGATATAAATTTTTTCAGTTTTAGGCTTAAGAGAAACAAAAACACTTTTGTTATCAACAGCAGGCTTGGTACTAGTCAAATTTTCAATTTTAGCTTTAGATTCAACTAACTCTTGTTCCAAGCTTTTTATCTTCTCATCTTGAGAGGAAATTTGATTTCTCAAAAATTCATTCTTTTTATTAGATTCATCTAATCTAATAATCAATTCCCCTTTTTCAAGATTAGCCAATTTTAACTCTTCCTTGAATTTCTTAGCAATTTTCATAGATTTCAGTAATTCCTTACAAAAAGTTTAACAGGCATCAATAAGATCAACAGAAACAATAACATCTTCTTTATTCAAATTATCACAACATGAGCAGAAAGACACTTCAAATTATCCATGATAACAGGGATCAAGGATCAACTCTTAGATCAAAAGATCTAACACAAGAGCTAACCTACTCTGATACTACTTGTACGTTTTTAAACCCCTTAAAACACAACCAGATTAACCTAGTTAATTAGCCAAGTGATTACTTAGTCAAATTATTCAAATCTAGGTTAACACAAATATATCATATCATTGTAAAGTGCGGAAAATAAAGAATACAATGATATGATAACCCAGGAAAACCAAATCGGTAAAAAACCTGGGAAGGATTTAATCTAGCTATCCTTAAGGTAAAACTGAATCTACTATGAAAGAATTTTTACACAATAGCAACTTAGACCACTAACATCTTATTGCTACCTCAAGTAGGAAACTTACTACCACGACCACGTGACAGCTCCGAGTCTACGAACTACTTCTTTCTTAGATTCCTAGCAAGTACAAGCACTCACGCTTGTGTATCTTTAAGCTCTTGAATCAACAACTGAATTGATCACCAAACTCTTGACATCAATCTTGAGATTGGAAACCCTAAGTGTATGTGAAGGCAAACACCTCTAGATCTCACAAAAGATTCACACACACAGCATAAAGAGCAACTTTTAGAAAGCCTTTGGGTACAAAACTCTAAATACAAAAGAGGCACACAAGGCACTCTAATCTCTCTAAAAAAATCATAAAAACGTTTTAGGGTTTCTTTTATATATAGGAGTGTTTTACTTGAACCCCAATACATTTAGTAGAGTTTGGGCTGAATTGAAATTTTGCAGAAAAATAAATCTGCATGTGGTTCGATCGATCGAGTCTAATTTTCGATCGATCAATCAAGCCTTGCAGATTTACTCCAATAAATTCTGCAATCACTCGATTCCAATTTTACAAATAAACATATTTTAAGCAAGTCTAAACCTAGACTTTATGTTTTGTTCATGGTTTGCCATCATAATACAAATTGAAATTCTAATACATTAGTTCCTAAAGTCTTAGAACCTAACAATGCAATTTCAGATTTGTAAATGGCTGGTCAGAGAGTTCTGAGGGACTATTGTGAATGAGAAGCTTTAGCAGTTTTGAAATGCTATTCCTCATTACAATGAAGTGGTTAGTTTTGATTAGCAGTTAACAGTTAACACAACCATGTTTGACTATGGGCCTAACTCGTAAAGGTAGGATGAAAGCTGAGAATCACACTACATGAGCTCAACCCGGCCAACGAACCTTGGAGTTGGGATAAAAGGTTACACAAACCTTATAATTTAAGTTTTGTAATAAATTAAAATTTATAATTTCAAAAGTAATAAATAATAAATTTTGAGGTTTGAAAAGTTAATAAATTAAATCCTTCACTCATATTAAATCCCAAAAACAATTTTTTCACTTAAATGGGCAAAGATTTAATTTGTTTTACTTCTTTAAAATGTAATTTTCTCTTCTTCTATTTTTATTTTTATTTTTATGGGTCCAGTTAGAGCATACAATAATAATTTGGGTAAATTGCAAATTACACTCCTAAAGTTTGGGGGTGTTTGGATTTTACACCCTAAAGTTTCAAATTTTGAATTTTATTCCCTAAAGTTTCAAACTTTGGATTTTACTTCATAAAATTTAGGGTGTTTAAATTTTATACCTTGAAATTTCAAATTTTGGATTTTGTTCTTTAAAGTTAGGGAGTGTTTGGATTTTACACCTCCAAATTCTGAAACTATAGGATGTAAAATCCAAACACTCTCAAACTTTAGGAAGTAAAATTTAACATCATTAAAATATAAGGGTAAAATCCAAATTATGAAATGTTATGGTATAAAATTCAAACACCCCCAAACATTAGAGAGTAAAATCCAAATTCTAAAACTTTAAGGTGTAAAATCCAATTACCCCCAAACTTTAGGAATGTAATTTGTAATTTATCCTAGTAATTTATTTTTAAAAATTCTTTGTGGGAAATTGAAAAAATTTTCAAAAATGTTTGACAGTTTTTTCAATTTTTCATAAAAAATTTATTAAATTATATATATAATTAATTCTATAATATGAATTTTACATGTGAACAATCTCTCTCTCTCTCTCTCTCTCTCTCTATATATATATATATATAAAATACAAAGTACACAATTAAGTGGGCAATTTCACCTTGAATTCATAAAATCTAAGCCATCAAGTTTGTAATGAATGAATTGGATTGTATTATATTATTAATAATTTAAATAAATATTCAAAAATAAGAGTTAAAAGTTTTTTTTTTTAATATATTAATGTCATGGTAAAATTTAATTCATCCCCTTCAAAATGGATAAATAGGGTTTTAGAAATTTCAAGTTGGAGTTATTCCTAAAAAAATACAAACTTTCCCTTACTCCTTTTGTTATTCTCTATAATTATTTTACTTAGTTTAATATTTAAGAAAAAATGCTAAAAACACAAACATTTTTACAAAATTTTTTACGGAGAGCTGATGTGGCATCGAGCTTTGGGCTTACTTATTTGGTTGAATTAAAAAAATAAAACCCACTTTTTTTTTTTTTTTTTTTTTTTTTGTGTGAGTATATGAAACCCACTTGACGTAACGGAAAGCACATCAATGATCAATCCTTTGAAAAGTGCTTGTACTCTCCATATCTCCTTAGCATGTAGTATATTGTAGCATCGCTCTCTTCTTCTTATATATATATATATATATATATGTGGTCTCTCTTTCTTCCTGGGCCTTTTCGTTAGATCATTTCTCCTTTAATTGAAGGACTTGACAACAAATAGATTTCCAAATTTGTGTTTTTGGAGACTTTTGACAATGAGCCCAGTTGGTGCGCGAGGGTTGGAAACATCGAAGCCCAAAGGAACGAAATTTGGGAGTAAAGGAAACGCAGACCCTCTCTAATGAAGGCCTTAGCTACATCCTAAATACAAGAGTTTTTTTTTTTTTTTTTTTTTTTTTTTTTTTTTTTTTTTTTTTTTTAAGAAAGATTCTGAAAATTTTATTAGGTAATAACAGTTAAATCGACTTGAATTATAGCGACTTGAATTATAACAGGGTTGTGTAGTGGGACATCTTCCATTTACACTAGAAAATTTGTGACATAAATTGTATATCTAACAAGATTGTAAGCTACATATTTAGGTTTGTTTTCACTCGTCACATGGACTGAATCATAGGTCTACGAATATAAATTAATCAATTTTTTTCAAGTTGAAAAAACATTCTTGTTGCAAATATGTCCAAAATTGAGGATGCAGTGTGTTTGTCCGTATTGTATTTGGTTGTTTCTTGCAGCTTTGCCGTGAACCCTATTTTAATTTTCGTTTATAATTTATAATTAAGGGACAGTTGATTAGTTTTGTGTATGATAGCTAATCAGCCTAATCTTAAGTTTTTGGTTGCTAGTGTGTGTTTGGGTTAGGATGAAAAATGAAAATTATTTCACTATTCAACTTATTTTTGTTACTATTTATGGGGCCCATTACACTTTCGACACTATTCATGAGTCCCATTGTACTATTTCAACTAACTTTTACCTTTATTTACAGTACTTTCAGCAATTTTTCAGTTTCAGCAAAATAAGCGATATCCAAACACATCATAGTAGCCTTGTATGCAGTAGGTAACAATTATTAAGACAAGTTTATTGTTTTATTTTGTCTAAGTTCTGACAGCTAATCTTTATTATTGGATTCCTAAATAGAAGATTAGGACTGATTTATAATTAATGGACAAGTTGATTGATTTTCGTGTCTGTAAGTTAATCTTAAGTTTTGTATTAGAATGAGGTTAGGTTAGTAGTTTTGTCTGTAAGCTAATCTTAAGTTGACTGTTCTCTTGTTTTTGTATTTGTTTCTGGTTTAATATACCCCCACCTTATTAAACCCCAAAGACAACATTATTCTAATTAAATTGGCTGTTATTAACATTATGGGTTTTAAATATAATTTTCTCTTTTATTTTTATATAATTAATTCTATAATACAAATTTTACATAAGGCTATAAAACCAAGTCATTCATAAACAATAGAGTTTGTCTGGATAAAAAGATCATTCATGTTTATTTGTTTATAAACAATCTAAAATTGAGCCTTAGTCTTAGGCTTGCTTAATAAATGAGCTAAGTCCAAGCAAAAAAAAAGAAAAATTGATGATAAACATGCTAAGTCTAGACTTGAATAAGACTTTTAAGTAATTGGGAGTTCTAATCACTCATCTAAACTAAATATGCTTGATAATGTATTTGTGTTGAATATTAGGCTTAAAAACTCAATATTAAGCTTGATGTTCAGCTCAAACTTGGGTAAACTAATGAATCAAGTCATGCTAAGCTGAGTTCAAGATTTTAGACTTTTTCACAAACTTGAGCTCAAACAACATTTATATGCTTAGTTCGAGCTCGAGCCAATCTTGAATACTCACCACTTGATAAAGCTTGCCTCGTTCATAACCCTAATTTTTTTCTTTCTCATAGGAAGGGAGAGGATTGAATTTTATTACATCATTAATAATTTATTCATATATTAAAACAATGATAGCCAATGTTTGTTAATATAGTAATGACCTGGTAAAATTTAATCCACTTACTTCAAAATAGATTATAGATGGATAGGATTTTATAAATTTTAAGTTAAAGTCATCCTAAAAAATTTAGAGGACTCTAATTAAGTCCTTGCAAGTCTTTTTAAATAATTAATAATAATAAAAGATCTATGCTTTTGAAGATTTTGATAATAGACCTAGTTCATTTTGAAGAGTGGGAAGTAGCATGAGCTCAATTGAAAGAAACTAGGGATTAAACAAAACACATACCCTCTTAAGTCTTGTATGCAAAAAATTATCTTATAAGATTGTTTCATGTAATGTATTAATGTTCCCTCTCATAAGATGTGGGTCAAATAGATGTGTGGAATACATCAAATATGAGAGAAACATTCCATGAGACAATCTCGCGAGATACTTCTCAAATGGAGAGCATAGTTGCAGATTGTGTCAAAGTTTTAACTCCTGTCCATGGCAAGGCGCCATGCTCTTAATAAATTTGTTTTCTTAACAAAACCTATGTATATAGTATAAACTAGTAAACCACTCTTCTTTGTAGTCCGTAGTCCAGTGTGTGAATGGATTAATAAAAAGCCACAAGTCTTACCTCATAGGAACTCTGAGTTTTGAGAGGGAATGAAATTAAATTTAATGATTTTTTTATTAAAACTCCCAAAATACCCCTGTATATTTAACTCTTTATTTTAAAATAGGGGTCTAATAGTAATATTTTCATAAAATGATTCCATTCCATTCCTTCCATGTTGCTCCCAAACAAGATTACTTACAATTCATTCATTTTCATTCCTTTATTTTAAAACATCCAATCAAGATTACTTAATTCTATTCAATTCCATTCTTTTCCATTTATTTCCCTTATTACTTAAATACATTCCATTCCATTCCATTCTTTTCCATTCCCTTATGATCATTCCATTCTATTCCATTCCCTTCTCATATGAACTCCCAAACGGAGCCTAAAACAAATATTATTTTGGTTTGACAATTGGCTTCCTTGTGGACTTGTAAGGAAAATTCTTGTAGTCCTCTTACTAAGTTGGAGTTCAATCTTAAGGTGGTGGACAATCTCCCCACTCGGGAAAGTGGTTGAAATTCCTAACTATTACAAATAAGTAATCCAACTATGCAAGTCACTATCTTCTCAAAAAAAATAAAATAAAAATAAAAATAAAAACAAAAACAAAAACTATGCAAGTCACTCATATGTCACAAATCCACCTTCCCATGATAAACAATTTTGGCCGACCAACTCAGACAATTTTTTAGTCTAAGCTGCCTTTTGATTCCTTAAATAAAATAAGCACAATGATAAGTGTTACCAGATTAAAATAAATTAACAAAAAATTGAAGTACAAAAGTTGTATTTTGATATATTATATCATAATTTAAAAATCTGTTTACAGTAATCTTATGAAACACAAACATAGGCTTTGATCAACTTTCAGATGCTCCAAATAAGAAAAGTAGTGTACTTTTAATCGACTCAATAATCCAGCCTCCCTCTATGGCACCGCCTAATGAATTCGATGAAGAAAGCAAAGGGAAAGAAGGGGGAAAGAGTAAATACTGGAAAAAAATATTAATGATAAAAATAGTGTACTTTAACCAACTCAATCATTCTGCCTCTCACTTAGACATGGCAAAACGGCCGGGGCGGGTCAATCGGGTTGTGGGTCGGGGCGGGTCGGTTTGACCCGTATTTTTCACATAAAATTTTATTTTTTATTTTTTATTTTTATAAAGAAAACAATATGTATTTTTCATATGGAAAGTTATGCAACAAATTACTTGATGTAAAATGTATTATTTTGAATTCACCACTTATGATGGTGTAATATCTCGTCCATATGGGTCGTCCGTGAGAAAAGAAGGAAAAAGTGAATGCATGAAGAAAAGTTGTCCCTAATTACCTCGTCCGTCTTTAATAAATGATGGGCGAGATCATTGTGCTCTGAATGTGTTGAGCTTTGGACGACTTTTATTTCCACCGAGCGTAAGGGACGAATTGAACGGCTACGAGCCAAGTCCTCCACTAACCACTATGAAATGCAGGCCTAAATAAGGTAACTTCCGTGGCAGTTATGGAAGTTACCTCCGAATCCTCCGAACTCCTTGACAATAGGAACGGTTATTAAATAGATAACCGTTTCACATATGCTATATAAGCATTCATCGATGAGAAAGAAGGTATTCAGACATTTTTCACATAATACTCCCTTTTTAATTGGAATCACACATCCACTGACTTTACCATTGGAGGACTCTTGACCAGCCTCCACCGATCTCCTCTGATTTTGCATTTGTTCTTTCAGGATTCAGCCCTAAGATCATCAACTCTCGATACTTTCAACCTATTGATTTTCAAGGAATTCTCAGTTGGTGCCGTTTATGGGGAACAAAATTATTTTGCAACCTTTTTTCCTTCCCGTGACAAAGGGTTGAATGGTTCGAACCAGATTGAGGGCTACTAGCCCAGGCCATCAGGAAAGCAGAGACGCTTCAATCAACCCCCATCGCGATCGCCAATCTGCACTGGTCATGCAGGCATCATCTGTTCAACATGTACAATCTATGGCAGCTGCAATGGCAGAGTTAACCCACCAAAACCAAGAATTAAGAAGGGAGGTTAATTTGAGAAAACAGACACATGAAGAGCGCGAAGGAGGAGGATAAACACAAAGTCAACATGATAGAGAAAATGCTAAAATTGGAAGTCAGTTAAGAGGTACCACTTCACGAATGGTGCCACACTTGAAATAGGAGATGGACCAAATGAAGAAAATCATGGAAGAAATGAAAGAGAGCATGAGAAGGGTGAATCATGTAGAAGATTTGGTCCACAGAATTGATTCTCCCTTTACGGCTTCCATCAACGGTCACCCTCTACAACCAAAGTTCAAGTTGCCTTCTCTGGATTCGTATGATGGGACACGAGACCCTTTTGATCACATTGCCACCTTTAAGACCACAATGCATCTTCAAGGGGTTCTCGATGAAATAATGTGTAGAGCCTTCCCTACCACCCTCAAGGGCCCGGCACGAGTGTGGTTTGGCAAAATACACCAGAATTCAGTAAGTTCCTTTGAAGAATTAAGTAAGTTGTTTGTCAATAACTTCATCGGAGGACAGAGACATAAACGTTCTTCGTCCAACCTGTTGACTATAGAACAGGGGGAAAATGAAAACTTGCGGTCCTTCATTATCCGTTTTAATAGGGAAGCCTTGGCGGTGGAGGAGATGGATGATAAGTTGCTATTGACAGCTTTCCATAACGGATTTAATTCAAACTTGTCCATCCACAAGCTTTACAAGTAAGAGCCTCAGACTATGGCTGAACTCATCCATTCCGCTCAGAACTTTATGAATGCAGAAGATGCCATCATAGCCAAGAAGAGGAAGAGAACTGAGAAAATGGAAGCGAATCGCCACTCTGAACAAGGCCCCCGTCCAAAGAAAGGACGGACGAACGATAAAAAGGACCAAGATAATAGGAAGATAGGCCCCCCCAGTAAGGAATCATAATTACACACCCTTAAATGCCCCACTCGACCAAGTGCTCATGCAGATCAAGGATGATCCTTCTTTGAAGTGGCCAGAGAAGATGAAGGCGATCCTAACAAACCCAATAAGAATAAATATTGTCGCTTCCATAGAGATCATGGCCATGACACGGACGAGTGTTATGACTTGAAGCAGCAAATTGAGAATCTTATTAGGCAAGGAAAGTTGAGGCATTTCGTTGGAAGAGATCATAAGGACGAGAAGTTGAAAGGGAATATGGAAGAATCATCACGACCACCGCTCGGAGAAATAATAATTATCATAGGGGGAAGTTCGACGGGCTAGTCATCCAAATCAAAGAAAGCGTACTTAAAAGTAGTGCAGAGCGTCCAACTTTCTGGACGATCACCAAGGGCAAGGTCCACGGACGAGCAAGCGATCACTTTCATAGACGAGGACGCCAAGAGAATTCACCACCCTCATGATGATGCTATCGTTATTACCTTGCTTATTACTGACTACACAACCAGAAGAGTGCTAGTGGACAACAGAAGCTCGGCGGACATTTTATATTATCCAGCTTTTCAGCAGATGAGGTTAGGACAAGACTAGCTTCGCCCAATGAACTCCCCCCTAGTAGGTTTTGGTGGAATGAAGGTACAGCTTGTGGACACTATTTCATTATTAGTGGTAGTAGGGGCATACCCACAACAAATCACCAAGGATGTAAACTTTCTTGTGGTAGATGTGAACTTTCTTGTGGTAGATTGTTCATCCTCCTACAATGCCATAATTGGAAGGCTAACTTTAAATAGTTGGAAGGCTGTTACATCTACCTACCACCTGTCAATCAAGTTTCCAACAGAATAAAGGGTAGGACAAGTACAAGGAAACCAACTAGCAGCAAGAGAATGTTATCTGGCCATGTTGGCCATGGACGAACAAGTTCAGGCCATGAATATTGAAGAAAAGAGATCTATAGCAGAGCCCACTGAAGCATTGGAAGATGTTTCCTTGGATGAAAATAACCCTAAAAGGTGTATCAAGGTTGGAGAAGATCTAGAAGAGAAGATTAAGAAGGATCTCGTTCAGTTTTTGAAGAAAAATATTGATGTGTTTGCTTGGAGTCATGAGGGCATGCCGAGTATAGACCCTAGTGTCATTACCCATTGTCTAAATGTATGTCCTTCCTCCAAGCTAGTGAGACAAAAGAAAAGGGTGTTTGCCCCTGAAAGAGATGATGCTATCAAAGACAAAGTTCAAAAATTGATTGTGGCAAAGTTTATTCGGGAAGTGTACTATCTAGATTGGTTGGCCAATGTAGTAATGGTCAAGAAGGCAAACGGTAAGTGGAGAATGTGTGTAGATTTCACTGATCTAAACAAGGCTTGCCCCAAGGATAGCTACCCGCTACCGCGCATTGACCAGTTGGTAGATTCTACTGTCGGCCATAAGTTGCTTAGCTTTATAGATGCTTTCTCTAGATACAATCAAATAAGGATGGACAAGGTAGACCAAGAGAAGACATCCTTTGTCACTAGTCAAGGCTTGTTCTGTTATAAGGTGATGCCCTTCGGTTTAAAGAACGTGGGGGCAACATATCAGAGATTGGTTAACCACATGTTTCGTCCGCAGATCGGGCGAAATGTGGAAGTCTATGTAGATGACATGCTGGTGAAAAGTTAGGACGAGGGAAGGCATCTAGACGACTTGCATGAAACATTTGATACAGTTAAACAATACCACATAAAGTTGAAACCTAGCAAATGTGCTTTTGGAGTAGCGTCAGGGAAATTCCTTGGATTTATGGTCTCCTATCGGGGGATTGAAGCAACTCCCAATAAAATTCAAGCAATACTAGACATGAAGCCTCCACAAAATATTAAAGAAATCAAATCCCTCACTGGACGAGTTGCTGCATTTAACAGGTTTGTCTCTAAAAATACTGATAAATGTTTGCCATTTTTTAAGGTTCTTAAAAAAGCATTTGAATGGACCAATTAGTGTCAGAAAGCTTTCGAAGATCTGAAGGTATGTCTCACCATGGCTCTTTTGCTGAGTCCGTCCGTGTTGGGAGAAGAGTTGTATTTGTAGTTGGCAGTCACCCTGCATGCCGTGAGTTCAGCATTGATAAGAGAAGAAGATAAAGTGCAAAGGCCGGTGTACTATACAAGTAAGGCATTGAGGGGAGCAGAAGGACGATATCCACAAATGGAGTAATTGGCCTTCGCATTAATAACAGCTTCCAGGAAGCTAAGGCATTATTTCCAAACTCATGTCATTAATGTCATGACGGATCATTCGCTCAAGAAGGCAATGAACAAACTGGAAGCTGCAAGATGATTGATCCAATGGGCTGTCGAGCTTAGTGAGTTTGATATTAGATATCAACCAAGGCATGCCATAAAAGCTCAAGCCCTAGCATATTTCATTGCGGAGTTCACCCTAAATTATGATGATTTAGACGAGACGGAAAATAGTAAAAGATGGGTCGTCCATGTGGATGGTTCATCTACATGGCACATAGAAGGGATAAGTGTGGTTCTACAATCCCCTGAAGGAGATAAACTGAAACACAAGGTTTGTTTGCAGTACCAAACAACTAATAATGAAGTCGAGTATGAAGCTCTTCTCAAAGGGCTAGAATTGGCTAAGTCTGTGGAAGCCAAGTCCATACTCGTCTTGGGAGATTCTCAGTTGATTATGGGCCAAGTGAATGAGATATATGAGGCTAAGGAAGAACGGATGAGGAAGGTGATGCGCCTTATGAAAATATTTGAAGAAGCTGACTTCGTTCAAATCCCAAGGAAGGAGAACATAAAAGCTGACACCATAGCGAAAGAAGCCTCAGCAAATGAATCCATGGACGAATTTGATGAGATTCAGTATATGCCAAGTATAGATATCCCGGAAGTACAACAGGTAGAGAGTAGAGGAAATTGGATGACCCCGATTGTATCATACCTGAAGGACGGATGACTTCCAGAAGAGAAAGACGAGGCCAGAAAGTTGAGAGTAAGATCGACTAGATACGTTCTTATGGACGAGGTGCTATACAAAAGAGGTTTTTCTCAGCCTTATCTTAGATGCTTGGCTCCGGACGAGGCGAACTACGTATTGAGAGAAGTTCATGAAGGAGCATGTGGCAATCACTTAGGAGCCATGTCACTCGTCCACAAGATTGTTCGTGCAGGATACTATTGGTCAAATATGCAAGTTGATGCTAAGGCACATGTCAAGGTCTGCGTTTGTGCCAACGGTTTAGCAACATCCCCAGACAACCGTCAGAGTACCTCACCTTGATGATGGCCCCATGGCCCTTTGCATAATGGGGACTAGACATTTTGGATCCCTTTCCATTGGGCACAAGGCAGATGAAGTTTCTAGTAGTTGGCATTAATTATTTCACCAAATGGGTGGAAGCGAAACCATTAGCAAATATCACAACAAAATGTTAAAAATTTTGTATGGAAAAACATTGGTGCATGTTTGGAGTGCCCAGAGTATTAATATCCGACCACGGACGACAATTTGATAATGCACTTTTTAAAGACTTCTGTGAGCACTTTGGAATTCAGAATCCCTACTCCTCACCCGCCCACCCACGAGCAAACGGCCAGGCTGAAGTTGCTAACCGATCCTTGTTGAAGATCATTAAGACTCGGCTTGAGGGGGCAAAGGGACTATGGCTTGATGAACTACCAGGTGTTTTGTGGGCATACCGGACGACGGTAAGAACCCCTACAGGGGAAACCCCTTTCAGGCTAGCGTACGGGAGTGAAGCAGTCATATTTGCAGAAGTGCATATGGCTAATCACAGGGTGATGATGTATCAAGATAAGGATAATAAGGAGCAACTCCGTTTGAACCTTGATCTAATAGACGAGGTAAGGATGGATGCAGAGCATAGGACGGCAAGGTATAAAAACCTAATGGCTAGGCAGTAGAATGCAATGGTGAAGCTGAGGCGGTTCAACATAGAAGACCTCGTCCTAAAAAAGGTTTCTTTGGCAACCAAAAACCCGGCTCATGGGAAACTGGGGCCTAATTGGGAAGGACCTTACCGAGTTATCAACTATAAAAGGCAAGGTTCCTACTACTTGGAGGCCCTGGACGGGAGAAAATTGAAACATCCTTGGAATGCTGAGCACCTGAGGAGGTACTATCAGTAGAAGTGCTATCCTAGACGAGTATTACTATGGACGAACTTGGAGCCTATTTATCTATTTATGTTCTACTTATGTTTAATAATGCAGCTACTTTATTACTTATGTTGTGGTTATGAACAAAGTTATGCGTTTGTTTGTACTTATTAAACTCTATGGAAGGCATTTGCTTCTAAGTATATGCCTCATTTGTGAACAATATTTATGACATGTACATAATGTTGTGTGAATCTCAGTTCCTATGCTATTTTTCGTAGAAACTAGTTCACAAGATGGCTGAACAGCGCAAGACGAGAAAATTCTCTGGACGCGGAGATGTAACGTCAATAAGCTTTCCTAAGGGCAAAGCAAAGCAAGGCATGCTCGTCCAAGTAATGGACGGAGTAAAACCCTAGCTTCCCTGTGCAGAACATAGCAAGTTTAATGCACGTCCAACCCATGGACGAGGAAATGCATAAACAAATGTTTAACGAATAGGGTAAAGCCTAATGCACGTCCAACACATGAACGGGAAAATGCATAAGCAAATTTTTATTTTATCTATTAAGATACCAACCAAACAATCCAACCTATAGACGAGTAAAAGGTTGGGCCCTGTCTTCATAAAACGTGGAAATCAGTCAAGTCTAAGGACGATCAAGGCTGATAATTACCATTTCATGAAGACAAATCATACTTTAAAAATTCAAGGAATGAAAAGTATACGTTCGTGTTAAAAAGGGGGAAATTCCTTCTATAGACGAACCAAAGTTCTAAACCTATTATGGAGACAGAAATTCTCGTCCATATTATAATAGAAAACAATAATATTCATTCGGTTAATTAAGGGTGGACGACCAACATCCAAACACCCTTGTGAAATGAAACTTAATTGTTTTAACAACTCATCCTAAAATCATGGACAAACTTCTTGAGTTAAAAAAAGAAGAAGAAGAAGAAGAAGAAGAAGAAGAGAAAGGTCCCAAATAGTGGATCAGACAAAAAAGGAACACAAACATTGAAATGGTTTCTAAGTAGGGGGAGCATTAACATTAGGATCGTCTTGAGGAGGTAGAGTTGTAGCGTCATCCTCAATATTAACTTCCTCGGAGCCGGTTTTGAGAAGAGAGCTAGTGGTAGCAGCATTCAGATTAAGTTTAACGGAGCTGAAGTCCACTTCAGGGAAGTTTTCTATAGCATCCATTCTAAAATCTTCAAAACTTGTTGCGTAATTGGTGTCTAAAAGATCAGTGTATTGCTTGGATGCCTTGAATTCAGCCACTGCATCTTTTTTCGCCTTAGAGAGAAGAGTACTCAGCTCGTTGTTCTTTTTCTGTAAATGATCGAGACGAGTATCTTTCTCCACTGCATCAGCTCTCAACTCCTCATTCAAGTTTTGTAGCTGCTTCGTCTCTTCCTTAGCCTTGGCAGCTACCTCAGTCCATTTTTTAGATTCGTCCTTTAGCTTATTAATAATTATATTAATAATTTAATAATTTTAAAAATATATCAACTAATTTAATAATATATCAACTTATATTAAGAATGAACTCAGTTAAACTTATTAATACTTATTTAATAATTTTAAAATTATACAAATCCTAACATTGCTATCTAAAACAAAATAATACAAAGATAAGTAAAACAAATACACAAGTTTTATTTCTACACAATATCAACATTCCAAAATATAAAACAAAATTACAAATGACTTATTGGATAGCTCATTTGATAAAGAATAAAAACATATAAGAAATTTGCAATCTTGAAAATTAATTTTATAATTTATTATCAATTGTGGTTAACTCTATTTCAATTGAGATATACATTAAAGTTTGATTGCTTAATTATTTATACATGGTCTCTTTTATGAATATCATATCATTATTAAGCAATACACACTCTAGGAAATATCATAATTTATTTTGAAAAGCCGTTTATTTTGGACATAAATTTTTTTTAAAAAATAGGTCTAAGCATTCATAATTTATGCTAATTTGATACTTTGGCTTCACTATTTTCACACTTGTGAATGTTTCTCACACATGTCTACAATTTTAAATCTATGTTTTTAACTCTACTGTAACCAAATTATCTTGGCATGTACTTTACTATTTGATATCTAAAAATCTTTACTCATTACAGAATGCTTAACCATTTTTCTTTCAATTAATTTGCATGCAGATATGTAAATGTATCAATTGTATCCTTAAAGCTCACAACAAACAATTAAACCAATATTGTCTTAATTTTACTATTTTTTTATTAAAAAAAAAGTTTTTAAAAAATGGTTCACGTTCGGCTTCAGGTTCATGTTGAGTCGCAGGTCGGGTTACGGGTCAATCTGTTTTTGCTTCGGGTCAAAAAAATCGAGTTCAAGTCAGGTATTTTTCAGATCGGGTTAGGTCAGGTTGGGTCGGGTCAGAAAATTCTGACCCGTTTTACCATGTCTACTCTCACTATCCAATATGGTGAAGAAAAGTAATGTGAAAGAAGGGAAAAAGACAACGAAAAAAATAAAAGGTATAAGCTCCTGTCGGACCTGTCCCATGACTCTTTGGCATTTTTCTAATTAGAATTCAAAAGATTCGTTCCACATCGATATAAGCTCCTGTCGGACCTGTCCCATGACTCTTTGGCATTTTCCTAATTAGAATTCAAAAGATTCGTTCCACATCGATTATGTGGATACAGAATTTTCAAAAAGCTAAACAACAATAATTGTAAAGCCAACGAATCGCGTAGCATTGATTGATAACCAATTCTATGAATAAATAAGGTAATGGGAAAAAAACTTCCATGCTTATTTTTTGTTTACTCAAGTGTTTGGAACTCTTCGCATACTTAACTACTCCATATGCATGTAATCTTCAGTCTAATATACATTAGGTAATTAAAACAATGAATCTCCTATGTGTAATCCTAATATGTTGCTTAAAATATTTAAATCTAAGACTTCATGAATTTTATGAGTGGAAAACTACTGCACCAATCTTTTGAGATTTTTCAACTCAAATTGGAAGCGTAGTATAAATCTCACAAATATAGCTGTATACTCAATCTTTATACATACATTTTGGCGAGAGATATATATACATGTAAAATTTAACTTGAATGTATTAATTTGTCAATATAGTATTAGGTGAAAATAACCTTGCAGATGTTCAATGCCAATGAGAAAAACCATATAGTGCTTTTGTTTTTCAAATTAAGGTGGGAATGATATGTGAACACCAACGCAATTCTTGTAGCATATTATTTTTGGCTCAAATGGCATTCAAATAGGATTGTGGATTCAATAGACATTTTATGCATATGTATTTTACCAAAAAAAAAAAAAAAAAAAAAACTATATCCTTCTCACTTTCAGTTGAAATCTCAAATTTTCATTATTGGTTACGTCTTTCTTCATTTTCGTAAAATGTTAGTGTAATTTATTTGACCTAGTTCACATATACCTAACTCTTTTGTATTTTTCTCAAGAGATGATAATTAATTTTTTTGTACTCACCCAACTTGCAATGAAATATTTTCTGTTTATATCAGGATTCGGTTCAAAATATCATTTTGCAATGATTTTACATAGGAATTGTATTCATAGAAAACTAAAACAATTGTAATATATATGTGCTTTTATGTATTGTCATCCTAATTTTATTTTTAGTCTAGAAAAAATGGCCCACTAAATGTTCTGTTCCGCCATTAGAAGATTCACCTTGCTGTTCCAAAAATTTCAAAATTACGAGAAATGTTCACGGGCACCATAAGATGCTCGTTAAGGATGATTTATTGTAGAGTTCATCAAATAAGAAATTGGTATAAATTGATAAGGGGATTGAAAATATTATAAATTGATGAAGGGATTGAAAATATTACTAAAGTGACAAGTGGAATTCAAAAAAGTTAGTTTCATTAACTCTATACCCTATAAAGTTGGTCAAAAATCTTACATAAAACACAATGATTTGACATAAAGCTATTTGTTAATATTGCCCTTAAATTAAAATCAATAACAATTTATAGGTTAATTTGTTTTAAATTATGGACGTAACACTTATCTTTGGAAATATGTTACCAAACACATTTTTTTTTTTTTTTTTTTTTGTATTATGACTATTTTAAACACGTGTTGTCACAAAACTTTTTAAGTCATAGTTTTCCCATAATTTTGAATACTATTGTTTGAACTTATGTTAATGTACCAAACAGGCTTAATTTTGTTTTCTAGTTTAGTTTAAGAGCCTTAGGGCTTTCTTAGTGATCGTTTGGAAAACGTTTCCCTCAACACGTTTGCGTTTGGCATTTAAAAGGTAGGTCCCACAGCAACTGTGCACTTGTCAGCCAACTCCACTTTAAACGCAGATTATATATTTTGCTAAGTCCCACACGTCACTATTCATATTTAAAAATTATTTTGCTACAGTGTTTTCAGCAATAAGTTTTTAATTTTCAGCAAATAAGCGGTATCCTAACAAACCCTTAATTAAACTTATGAAATAAAATTGATTGGATTTAGATGACTAATCACACTTTAGAATCTCAATGAATATAGGCATAAATATTCAACCGCACACACTCCACCTTAGTGTGGTACGCATGTCACACACTGTTAGCTTTTATAGCTAACACATGTCGCTAAAGCAAAGATTTCCAAGCCATGGAATGCAACGTCATGAAACGTGGTGAGAATCATGTATGACAATTTCTAACAATTTTGATCATACTTAGTCCAAAACTATTCAAAAGTAGCTAGTTTGGTTCCTAAAGCTAACTTAGTCCCTAAACAGTTAGTTATTTTTTCTCAACTGTTTTAGGGACTAAACTGACTTTAGGGACCAAATTGGTTAGTTTTGAAATGTATTGGACTTGATTGGCATTAGCCAAAACCTCAGAGGATGTAAATGAAATTTACCCTTAATAAAGTAATCTCCAGTCGCTTCCCTCTCACCACCGTGACTAAATCTCTCTCTCTCTCTCTATATATATATAACTAGTTGCTAACCCGTGCGATGGATGGGAAAAATATGAAAAATAGATTTAATCTTTCTTTTATTCTATTATATGTCATGTATATATAAGTGTGTTTAGGTCTGTTGATAGAGAGCAATCATTTAAACAATCGCAGCAGAAATTTTTTTATTAATAGCAAAATTTGTGTATACACAAATTACAGTTTCATGTAAAATGTACATACACATGCTCTATACCTCTAAGGAAGGAAACATCACAAACCCTTTACATATGTGGGTTAGATTTAAAACAAACTACATATATTCCAAGTCTGATAAGCTAACTCAATGGTAGAAAAATGTTCTTTATAAAATTAGATAGTAACATATTTTACAAAAGGAGGTAATTCTTTGGAACTCTATCTTGCTACTCATATTCTACAGTATACAACAAAGTGATTTATCTATCTAGGTACAATGGGCAATAGCATTGGCTATTCTTAAGCACAATTCAAAACTGACAAATGAGATAGAAAAGAAAAGAAAAAGTATCAAACTAGGCTTAGAAAACCTTAAATTAAAATAACACAATTTAAATAGATTAGTAAACCCAATGGCCAAATAAAGAAAACAGGTAAGAGGGAAAATCCTAAAATTATATTAAAAACATCACTAATTAATTTAAAAACTCCAAGCGACGAAAAATGGCAACCCCCCAACTCAACAACATCTTTGCCAAAGAATGCGTACTATGACACATCTCCAAACCTACAATTTAAAAAAAATAACCTCCATATATAAGAAAGACATTTAATGAAATTAATTATTCCCAATGAGAAAAATACGCACACAGCCTTGCATGCTTATATACATATAGGGCAAGACAATAGCTAATCATAGCCTCACTCTCAAGCCATTTTTGAATTCAAACATGTTCCAATTTTCTCTAACAAAATTAAAAATATTTTGCTAATCCACATCATAAAACACAAATAAGTCATTCTATCCACTACATTGACAATTTGTGAATGCAGTATTATACAAAATATGAATGGTTTTGATTCATGGGCAACTAAACAGGCCTAAGAGATGTGCCTAATGAGGGAAACATGCAAAGAAGAATCCATTATCAGGTCTAATGTTATTTGCCTTAGTCAAATAGTTCGATAATCAATAGATTCATAATTTCCCTACAACTAAAAGTAATGTCTTATAGGTATTTATCATGACCAACTCTAGAACGTGATAGAGACTAATTTTACAACAAAAGGCTTGCATTTCTTCTCAGCGTCAAAACAAAGGTCATATACCTGTATTCATAAAATGCAAGGACTTCATATAGCATGAAAATACCAGAATTGTTATTTTCAAGAGAAATACCTATTGGGGAATGAGTCATGGGAAACTCATTCCCTTCGTGGCCTAAACAAAACCTGAAAACTCCTTAATAACAATAAAATATTAAGCTATAATCAATTTAAGTAATAGAACTTTGACTAAAACAATCAAATCAGGGAGGAGTAAAATAAAAATCAGATAATGATTCATAGATATAAAACCCAAATCACCTAGATTATAAACCAATCAATCAAATCTTCATTAATTTTGACCCTTTTTTCAAGTAGAGAAACCCCCTGATAGGATTAAAATCAAAAGCATATTAAATTATCAAGTAGATTATAAAGTTAGCCTAAAAAAAAAAACACAAGACCCCTTAGTAACAATCGGAAATTAAGTGAAAATTGAAATTAGTAAATATATCTTTGACTAAAAAAAATCAAAACAAGAAGGACGAAACACAAAAATCAGATAATAAGTCATAGATTAAAACCCAAATTGCCCAACAAAAACAATGAAATTTCCCATTTTTTAATCAAATGAAAGCAATCCCAGATTACAAATCAATCAAGACTTTCCAAATTTTGATCGCATAAACACAATAAACCTAAAAACCCTAGAATATGAAACTAAGATCAAAAACCGAAAAACAAAAGGCAAATAATAGAAAGATTCAGAGAGAGAGAGAGAGAGTAGATACATTGTGGATTTGAAATATCTTTTCCCTTCGTGGCTTGTGTTTGCTCCACTACCTTCTTGTCTAATAACCCAGATATCAAGCCAAATAAATAAAAATTAAAAACAAAATAAAATAGAACAGAACATGGAACTAAAGCTGAAACTTACCAACAACTGTGTGGAACCGGAAGATGGAGGGAGATCGATCTAACAGTAGTGAAGAGGCCTCCCTCAGTTTTCTCTCTCCAACACTCTCTGCATCTTATCAGATTTCTCTGTGTTTCACGGTCACAAAAGCTCTCTATTCTTTAAATCTCTCTCTCTCTCTAGTCGTTTTTTATTTAATATAGAGAAGCAGAGCATCGGGTTTAGGGTTTAGAAAAGTTTTTATTTATTTATTTATTATTATTTTAATATTGTGCTGACGTGGAAAATTCTAGAAGCTTCAAAAGCTTCGGTTATATATATATATATATATATATATATATATAAATATATATAGATAATAGGTGAAGTTGAGAGAAACTCAAATTAGAATTCCAAATTAGAGTTTCAATTTTGCGTCATGTGTCCTAAATTATTTATTCTTAAAAATTTTATTTCTTAATTTTAGAATCAAATATGGGACTATATTATAAATATTCATCTAAGTGAGTTATTAAGTACAAAAACCAAAGAGTCTAAAATAAATGAATCTTAAAAAAAAAAAGTGCTTCATAGTAATTTTTTTTTTTAAAAAAAATATGAACAATTTACATTTTATACCTAATAGTATCCTTACAAAACTTTTAAAGAGTTAACAGAATAAAAAAATGGCAATCAATAGTATTTAAATTATATATATATATATATATATATATGAATTATACTATGCATCTTATTGTATATTTTTAAGTGTATTCATGCATATACATGAGATTACAAGCTAGTTTAATAAATCCGTTCCTACAAAGTAGATTATTTTTTTCAAAGGTCAGTCCAAACAAATTTAAAAATAAAAACTAGATAAAAAAATAAAATTGTCCAATCGACACTCTTATTAGTGGAAAGTAAAGAAAACGCTTTTTTTTTTTTTTTTTATTACAAAAAGTGAAGAAAAGTTAAAGGTGTAAAAATAAAATAAAATAAAATAAAAGGCATAGTGGATTTTTACTTTTTATTGACCCACCATTATTAAACGGTCAAACATATTTTTTTTTCTGTTGCTTTCGCTAATAATTGTATTTAACAAATGCAATTTGTCTTCCACACTGGTGTTTACACCATATCTAGAATTAAAAAATATATATATATATATTATATATAAAATTTGAAAATTATGTCATGCGATATTTAAGAAATATTTTAAAAAAAAAAATTAGTTACAAAAAGCTAAAATCATATTTTCTCTTGAAAAGTGGTTACTGGTTGGTAGTTTAGTACATAATTACATAGTTAGAAATATATTTCATTTCGAAAGTTACATCTATCTCCTTGTATTGTGAAATAGGGAAAAAAAATTTTATTGGATAAGTAATTGAATATCAATTGAGATTACTTTAAACTTGGAGAACTATTTTCTTATGCTAGGACTATTTTCTTTATTATACGTGACTTAATGAATGTATACATTTTTTTTTCTTGAATTATATAAAATCAACTTAATGAATTTGATTCTCCAAAAAAAAAAAAAAAAAAAAACTTAATGAATTTTCTTATATATGAGAAAAATGAAATATATTATAAATCATGTTAAAACACGTTTTAAGTATAATATGTATGTGCATGTGATTTCGTAGATTTAAAAATTTATAAATATGCCAAGTGTCATGTAGCTCAACTTATTTGTACCTTCTAATTTTTCAATGAAAACATCCAAAATTTAAATCCTCACACCATCAACTATATATATATATATATATATATATGTGTGTGTGTATATATTTTATGAGATCTGAAAAGCTTACATGACATCATATTATGAGGTCAACCAAAATTTAAATGGCTTCAATTTTATACATTCTAGTATGCAACTCAAGTTTTGCATACGAAAGTTTTAGTATAATATAATTTTTTTTTCTTTTTTCTAAACATAAAATTGGAATATTATAATTTATGATAAGATTATGTTTGTATATGGAATTAAATTCTACCATTATGCATTTAATATGATTGTTTGTATATAGAATTAAATATTATACTATTAAAAGAGAATACGATGTGTCAAAGTTATAATTAATGCTTTGTTTGGACATGGAACTTTGAATGATTCTTTTGCTTCGTTGGAACTTTGAATGATTCTTTTGCTTCGTTTGCACATGGAACTTTGACTGATTCTTTTGCTTCGTTTGCACATGGAACTTTATTACAATGATACTTTCACTTTATCTATAAAACATATTCTTTTGGAGTGTCAGGGAATATTATTTTTCTTACAATGATACTTTCACTTTATCTATAAAACAGATTCTTTTGGAGTGTCAGGGAATATTATTTTTCATGTGAAGTAAAGAAAATATTCTTTTTCAAAAATAAAACTAAAAACCAAAAAAATAACAATGATTACATCACTTTACCTTTTAATTTTTTTAACATTTAGGATGAAAATGAATACTGCTAGAGATATATTAGATATAATAGTCCAATATAATAGGTCCAAGTCTACCTATTATGTATGTAAGACAAATCTCTTACTTGTATTAGTAGTCTAAGGTTTAGTCTCCTATATATACTCATGTTATAATTTATTGTAACATAGATTTTGTATTACTTTCTTACACAATAAAGATGTATCCCTTAAAGGTTTTCTTTGTAGACGTAGGCCATCACGGTTAAACCTTCATGTTTGTGAGAGACTGCGCCCCCGGCCCTTTTTTTTAGGTGTTGAGCCAAATCACGTGAATGGGTGGAGTTGTGTTATTGCCTTTCAAAATGAAGGTTCTACTGATTATATTTTCCCCTTTAGACTAAGGGTTTTACAATGAAGTCGCCATTTATTTAATTGTTGGAATAAACAAGAAAACCATAATTGAAAATTTCATCATTTTATTTATTTGAAATTGAATTTACATTGATCATAGGAAATTACATGGTTTTGCTCTTAGATACAATCTAAGATAAAGTGCATGGCTTTGTTTCCTAGTTACAATCTAGAAATTGAAAATTACAATGATAAGCATTAATCTATCAACTCTTAATTTAAGCTTGAAGGCTATGTTACAAGATGAGAAGGTGTTAGGCACTCACTTTGCTTGGTGAAACCGGTCTTCTAGACTATGGTGGCAAACATTCATATCATATCATTCAATATGTCAATCAATTTGTATATTGAATCTAATGTTTATGCATGTGATAAACTCTAATTCAATTTATTAATCCTTACATTTGGATTAAAAAATAAATTCTAGCAAATATAAGTGAATGGTGATATCCTAGATTCAAGGATTTGAAAGAATTATAAAACAAACATCTTTTTCATATTTTTTTATGTAGATTTAAGATCAAAGCTAGTGTTACGCATGAACATGTGATGAACAACCAAGAACATGTGAAGAACACATAAGAACATTTACGAATATTCAAACATATTCAAGGAATTTAAATAAACACTAGCATGCTCTAATCTTAAATTAACATTATAGCAACATGAAAAACGAGTTAAGGATAGATATTATACTTACATGCAAGATCCACACGGTAGAGGAGGAGGCTCTTGGTGGAAGTCCTAAGAGTGGAGGAGAAAAGAAGAACTAGGAGAGGGAGAGTGAGTCTTCTTCAATAGCTTGAGTTTTAGGAAGATCAAGATATGACAAGACTACTCTACTTTAGTAGAACTCAAGAGAAGTGAAGAAAAGAGAGGGAGTTTTTGTGTTGGATTGGAGGAAAGAGGAGGTTTATATAGTAGTAGTGGAAAAAATATGAATGGAAGGTCATTTAATGAGAGTTGACAAAGGATAAAAAAGAATCATGAATCTAAACCCTATTTCAGACTTTGGAGAAAGCTAGTGCATTAAATGTAGAGATTGGTCGGAGTGATGAGCAAGTAAAATTCTGTTTTCCTGTAACTATTGTAACAGCTCGCACAGACAAATTCAAAAAATCATATCTTACTCAATTCCGATTGGAATTGTCTTATTCTTGTACTTAAATTGAAGCCCCGAATGTCTAGTTTTTGGAAAAATACCTCACTCACAGATTTGAAATATTCTGAGAGAAATCAATGAAATGGGCAGCAGAGGTCATTTGTAAGAAAATAATTTCAGCACAATTAACATTAATAGGTCCCAAATTAGTTTCCAATTAACATTATTAGGCTCATATCACTTCCATTTCAGACTTAATTAGTTCTAAATTTACCCTAGTTAAAAAGATAATTACACAAATTACTCATTGAATAATTAATGTTTAACTATCTAATTAATTGTGTGCAACCTTACCATAAGATGTAGTTTTAGCCAATCAAATTATGACACGCCATTAATCTTGATTATAATTATAATCAATTGGAATCAATTATTCATAATCACATATAGTCGGACTCAATTTGTGATAGCACATCTCAGTCATTAAAACTTGATTTGATAATAACTTTCAATTTGAAGGTCCGATTAGGGTTTATGACTAGTCGATTTGATTGTTATAACATCAAGATCATTTTGATGAAATGAGATTAAGGATTTAATGGCCAGAATTAAGATGTCTATTTCCAAGGTGAAATTATCATTTTACTCTCCATGTGAGGTTAAATACGGGTTGCAAAATGGGGTGTCAACAGAATGCCCCTCATTGACAGAGCTTGAAAAGCGAATGTCAATGTATCAAAAAGACACCAAAATATGCAATCAATATTTAACCGTAGTGAATGTATGATGAATGTAGATTAAAATGTGGACTGACATGTGGATCAAAATGTGGATCGAATCTCGGGGGAGATTGCCTACGTACCTATTGGTGGAAGGATCAGGTCCAAATGTAGTTCATGCATGCAATTTTTTTTTTTTTGAATGAGTATAAGACATGCTTACCTG
Source organism: Quercus robur (assembly GCF_932294415.1). Lineage (NCBI taxonomy): Eukaryota > Viridiplantae > Streptophyta > Magnoliopsida > Fagales > Fagaceae > Quercus > Quercus robur. The sequence goes on from NC_065536.1 coordinate 6,714,894, forward strand.
AGGTCAAGAAAATATGGAGATTCTGGTCGTGTGTTTCAGAGGACCAAAGGTTCTAGGTCTTGGACATGTTTAAAGAGGATTGAGGAATTTTGGGCTTTGGCTCATGTTTTCAAAGGACCAAGGTTCTGAATCTTAGCTCCTGTTTTTAGAGTGTGAGAGACCGCGAAAGAAGGTGCTCTCAAAAAAGGGATTTGGGTGCTTTTAAGGACACCTCTTTTTTTGGGTAAGTGGTGTGGAGTCGCTACTTATTTTTTATACAAAAAAAAGAAAAAGAAAAAAGAAATACAAATTACATGCTTAGAATACTTCGACTATCATTGATTGAATAAAGAAAAGTACAATTTTCAAGGCTTTGGGTCCTAGTTACAATCTATGCAAAAGAATACAAAACTTTGGTCCTAGTTACAATCTACCAAAATTTATAAAAAAAAAAATAAAATAAAATAAAAAAAACACTAATTTGCTTATCCAAAAATCCTAAGCTCGGGGCCTAGGTTACGAAATGGGAAGATGTTAAGCACCCATTCCGCTCAAACAGAGTCTGGTCTTCTAGACTCTAATGACCAATATACCCTTTTTTGCATAAGGTTGAATGATATGTTGAACATACATGACAGACATTTAACCAAAATTAATTCAAATAAATTTACCTTATGGATGTGTCCTCCTTTTTTTAGAAAAATTTAGATCTGTTTTGTGAAATAAAAAAATTGATTTGGTTCGTAAAAAATAATCAGATATGTTTTTATGTAGATAAAAAAATTAGATTTGTAAAGAAAATCATATATGTTTTTGTGTAAAAGAAAGAACAAGATTTTTGTTAAAAAGTATCAGATCTGTTTTTGTGTAAAGTTTTTTTTATTTTTTTAAAAGTGATTTTATTAAGAAAAATCATATCTGTTTTGAAAAAGAAAAAAAGAGTGATTTTATCAAGAAAAATCAGATTTGTTTTTTATGAATAAAATGAGAAAAAAACTTTTTGAAAGAGGATCCACATTCATAAGACAAATAATGTTTATATAGTGGTGTAGAGTCTGACCACGATCCCTTGAGTGTAGAGGCTTTCCTTGTAGAGAAGATTTGGAATTAAGGTTTCGAGATCTTAGAGCTTCTCTTCCCATATAGGGGTACATGAGTGGAGAATACGCAAGAGTTGTGGGGCCAAAGATGTTTAGCCATTGATGTGCATAATCGTCCATCTAGGTCACACTATTCGCCCGTTAGTATGTATAACCGTCTACTGGACACGTCATTCGTTTGTCAATAGCTCAATTGTTCGTCGGGTGTCATTCACCCGACGGGCACCCTCTAAAACCCTATGCTATGCTATGGTTCCACACTACCTACTGGCCTTTCATGTGCATCAACTGTCGGGACCAATCGCTTGGCACCCGATAGATCTTTTAGGTGGGGTACTTTCATCCTGATGGGTGGATGAGTTGAATGTTTTTTACGCCAAAAAAAATCTTTATCATGTTCATTTTTAATTAATTTTGCTAACAATGTCTTATTTCTATATCACAGAGAGTTTGGAGGAGATGGACGTATAAAATAGTCTCACTGAGGAAGGGAACAAGCAATTTGAATTTACTGATAAAGGGTGATGTTGTGATTTTTCTTGCTTTCAGAGCTACTGTCGATGAGATGTTGGCTTTTGTCTTTTTTTTTTTTTTTTTTTTTTTTGTTGAGAAAAATCCCCTCAGGGGTAGAGATCTTATTATTGCATCCTCAATAAATCAAGTTGGTACATCTTAAGAATGTCTGGTGGAACAGACTCCATCCGGACCAAAAAAGGATAACTGGCAGCTCGCCTAGCAAGCTTATATGCCACACAGTTTCCTTCTCTAGTAATATGCTTAACTGAAATGTGAGAAAAACAAGAAAATAATCATTTGATATCCAACAATACATGACCTAAAGCCGACTAATCTATGTGACCTCCATTAATAGAGGTAATAGTGTTTGCAGAATCTCCTTCCACAATCACCCTGTCAAAATCGAGTTCCTTAGCAAAAACCAAAGCCTGGTGAGCTGCTAGCACTTCCATCATCTCCACCGAAGTAGGTAGTGGAATTTGTTGTGAGAGAGTAGCCATAACTAATCCTTGTTCATTCCGGATTATAATGCCGATGCCAGCTAGTCCATCCTGTGAGAAAACCGCTTCGTCGAAGTTCGCCTTGACACAGGTTTCAAGTGGTGGCCTCCAACGCACTGCATGAGCTGTTCTTGGTATCGTGGCATGCATAGGACGCAGTTGCTGAAACTCCTGAAGAGCATCATAAGCTGAGGATGGAATCTGTCCCAGTGGAAGTATCGTTTCACCCAGGCGGACTTTATTGCGTCGCACCCAAATTGCAGAGACCATCATTGCAAAAAGCTCGAAAGAGGTTTTTACAAGTGAAGCTCTATCAATGACTTCGAGAAAGGATGCGTAGAGTACCGTGTCTGCCTTCAGTTGACCAAAATGAACTTTCCACGTATCATTCAATTTCGGACAGGACCAGATTGCATGCATGGTATCCTTTGTGTATAGCTTGCATTCTTGGCACAAAGCATCATCTAATACTTTCCTTTTGACAAGGTTAGCCTGAGTTGGAAAAGAGTTGTTCCCAGCACGCCACATAAGGGACTTAACTCGGTTTGGAACTCGAAGACGCCAAATAGACTTCCACACCATCAAAGTTGCCCCTTCATTTGAGTTGCCTGCTACCTCTGCCTCAGCTTGGTCCAATAATAGCCGGTAACCAGACCTGATCGAGAAGACCCCATCCCGATTGTGGGGCCAATAAGGAATGTCCTCCCTATTGAACAAACTAAGGGGAATGGCCTTAATGATTGCAGCGTCCTCAGATATAAAAATCCTATCAATCTCATCCTCCTTCCAACACATACTCTCATGATTTATTAAGCTATAAACCATCGCATCAGCTTGGCCATCTGCTACAAGGGATATAACAGCGCCTTGCCGAGACCCAGGTAGCCAAGCATCACAATAAATGCGAACCTTAGAACCATTCCCTATCCTCCATTTTAATCCTCTCCTAATAACTTTTTCTTTAGTTATTAATGTTGGTCATATTTATTATGTCCAACATGTGTTGGATAGAATTCACCATAAAATATAATGTTTGATGCTTAATATTTTCAGAAGATGTCAATAATTATGTGCTTCGTATTTTCAGATTATTTTTTGATGCCCACAACCTCCTTAAATGATGTCCGACAACCGTCAAAGGATTTGTTCTGGGCATCAAATCCAAAACTTTCTAAAAATTAAACAAGCAAAATATTCACATAAAATTTAGAAAAAACAAATTTGCTCAACATTATTCTCTTTGGATAGTATTCTATTTTCTATTTTAATTTATTATGATTTCTCTTTTTTTGTGTTAATTTGAAATATATCTTCCATAATTACTACAATTAGTGTATTATTAATATTGTCATCTAATGTTTATAAACATTTCATGCATTTATAAAGTAATCCTGTTAAGGTATACTGTCAGGGTCTTATTTGTTAAGTGTTGGCATATCCTTTGACAAAATACACTTTACTTGTAATTGAGTAGATCTAAGATGTGTTTAGGATATCAAAAAGTGTGTTGATAAGTCAAAACAAGTGATATCATTGAAGACATGAAAATTGAACTAAGAAACAAGTGAAGAAAAGCTGAAATAGTGAAGCTCGACACTAGTCTTGACATAAGCTCAACACTAGCATCTATCGAGACTTAATAAAGAAACCTTGACACTAGCTCAACACTTCTCAATATATCAAGCTATACAGATCTAGAATTCTTAGTTCAGAATTTTGGCCCATGATGACATGGATTGCTAGGTTTCAATCACTAAACTATGGAGCATATAAAAGCTTTAAAGTCATCAAAGATATAGAAACTTAGATTAGAGAACTCATATACTTTTGGAGAAGCTACTGCGTTCTTGTACGTCTCATGATTTTGTAACCAAGTGCTTATAGATCTTCAACGTGTTTTAAAGTGAAAAACTTTACATCCAACAGCAAGCACCAGTTGTTATTGGGATTTGTGCATATAGGAAGAAGGTTTTACAATATCAAGTCCAATTAGGTATTGGAGTGAAGGTTCAATTGTAGGTTGGTACTTTGGGATAGTCCAAGGTAGTGGTAAAATTCCTTGTATATGTAACTGCTTGATTCTTGATTAGCGATTCTTGGGAGTGGTGGCCTGAAAATCACTCGGTGGGGTTTTTTGCCTTGCGAGAAGTTTTTTCCATTAGTCAACAAATCATCATGTCAATTTAATTTTCATTGCACTTTAGTTTATTTGGTGATTTGTATGTGCCTCCACGATTTGCATGTAATTTGACCTAATTAATCAACTTAGGTAATTGAATTAATTAACCGAGGTCAATATATACATTTGAATCTAATGATTCTAATCTTAATTAGGTTTTCATAAATTTAGTAATTTTGCTGTATATTCTAATAAATAGCAATGCATTTTTCTTTAATTTTTAATCCTCAAAACTTTCTAATAATTAATAATATTCTAATTTTTAATTTTAATTTTTTTAGATGTTCAAAACTATGTTCAACGGTTCAACCTCAACAATGGGATTATTGTAGATTTAGATAGGTTGAATCTAGGATTGTGATTAGACGTAACAATTAAGCTGCCACATCATTAAATTAACAGAGCTTAACAGTGGGACAAATAAAGTACATTTTTTAAACCACTAAAAGTGGTCATTTGAAACTTTGATTTATATTGGTTTGAGCATTCACCTCAAGAATGTAAAAAGTTTTAGCTTTTAACCCTTCAAAAATATTACTCTATTTATTTTAAAAACTCACTTTATAATTTATCCAAACCCGTGCTTCCATTTTCACATCTTAGCTAAATACTATTTATTTATTTATTGATTTCTCTCTCTCCCCCTTTTCTGTCACCCTCTCTCCCTCTTTGTCTGATCTGATGCCCACGCTCAGAACCTACCATTCATCATTTCCACAAATCCACAACCAACCACCACCCATTATATGTTAAACCCATAATTTTCATTTCTTTTTCATGATTTTCTTAGCAACCAGACAAGCATCAATGAAATCAATACACAAACACACACACACACACACACACACACGCAGATCGAACCATGCTCCTCTGCCAAAACCAAACCAGCCTGATCTTAACCATCCCAACCCTAATCTCAACCACCCATAGCCCGATCTCAACCACCCACCCACTTCGATCTCAACCCTAGATCGATCTCAACCACCCACCCACTCCAATCTCAACCTTAGCCACAAAAACGTCCACCACCCATCGGCCACCACAGCCTCTCCGATCTCAACCAAAAAATGCCAAGAACGTCAAACTAAGAACACCAAGAATGACCCAAAAATGCCGACTCAAAAAGAGGGAGAAGAAAGGTGTTGGAAGAAGAAGAGAGAAGAAGAGAGGCAATAGAGACTAGAGACAAAGAAAAAAGAGAGAAGCCAGATTGAGAGAAAAGAGGCAGAGAGAAAAAAAAATTATTAAGACAAAGAGAGAGAAATCTAATAAAAAATTATTCGTTTTTATGAGTTTGTTGCTCCAATAGATTGGCAAAGATAGGCATTTTACTGTAGTTAAGTTGTTAAAATTTTTAAGTATAAAACCTTGATGTGTTTGACTTTTTGAGGGGATGAGAGCTGATATGAGATTTTAGCATTTTTCGCATTTTTTGACGTGGATGCTCTTTGTATGTAAACTTTAGAGACTAAGAGTATGTTTGGATAGAATTTATTTTGTTGAAATTGAAAATTGAAAACTAAAAATACTGTAGCAAAATAATTTTTAAATGTGTGAGTAGTGCCGTGAGACCAATTTTTAATGAAAAAGTTGATAAAAAATGAAATTTATGGGTCCGTGAACAGTGCACGGATGTACTGTTCACGAAAGATCGGTCAAAAGTTGCGGCTACTGTTCATGTATAGTGCATGAACAGTAGCCACTTGTTGGGGGGAAAACGCGTGCAAAAAAAAAAAAAAAGGGGAAAAACGTAGAAACTAAATGCAGCAAAATGCAATGCGTATCCAAACATTACCTAAGGTGGAGGTTGGATATAGCGTTTAGTTTCCTGCGTTTTCCTTTTTTTTTATTTATTTATTTTTTTTTTTCACGCGTTTTCCCCAACAAGTGGCTACTGTTTATGCACTGTACATGAACAGTAGCTACAACTTTTGACCAGTCTTTTGTGAACAGTGAATTTGTGCACTGTTCACGGACCCATAAATTTTATTTTTTATTAACTTTTTCATTAAAAATGGGTCCCACGGTACTATTCATATATTTAAAAATTATTTTGCTACAATATTTTCAGTTTTCAGTTTCAGCAAAATAAGTTCTATTCAAACAGACCCTAATACTATATTTTTTGCAAAAGAAATCAATGGATTAAAATGACTTTTTAAATACACAATCAAAGAATGTTAGTGGCCATTGAGCCAAGTGCGCCACATCTACCCTCAATGGTGAGCATGTTCGGTTATCATTACTGATCATTAAATTAAATTATCGCGCTTTTCCTTGGCCGAGACATAAATATATAGTCTAGTTCTCTTCATTTCATCATCTGTATATTGTGTTTGTACTAGTCATATTGGCATCCTTTTGAACTTCTCATAGTCCACATTCAATCTCATTTGTCTTGTCTCTCATTCGGCCATCAATACAATCCTTTGAGCGTAAGTTTCTTTGCTCTACAGTGACTACAGTCTGATAAGAAAAAGAACCTCTATTCAAGTGAAATCGGGCGGAAAGATATTTCCTCGTTGTTTCCATACTGGGACTTCGAATTCATTTTCGTTGCAAGCTTTGTGTTATCACCCTCTAATTCCAGTTGTTTTGCTCCACTCCAAATAAAAAAAAGGGTGTTAAGATTCTTTAAATTTGTCACGTTAATTTTCGTTGAAGTTTTCGCGTTGTCATGCTCTGATTAGGTTGGTTTTAATTCACTTCTTATTTATTTATTTATTTTTAAAAAAAGAGTGCGTATTTCTAACATTCACTTTTTTTTTTTTTTTGGGCAGTTTTCGTGTTATCATCCTCAGTTTAGTTTTACTACTTTGCTCAACTAAAAAGAAAAAAAAAAAGAAAAAAAGAAAAAAAAGAAAAGCTAGATGCTTCCAGCTCCTCACTTTTATTCATACTTATCATGGCAAGTATCTTTCATCTGCAAAGTCAAGGGATAAAGAAGCAAACCAGCTAAATTATTGGGCGAAGGAGAAGGTACTTTCTTTTAGTTTCTTAATTTTTATTTGTCCATGAGTAGGAAAACAAAGAGAATAGAAGTGACGTATACATCCCAACCAAGTGTGTTTCTCCCAGGTTCATTAACTTAATTGTTGTAGCTATTTTTGCCCTTTTTTTAATTTGATTTTAGTTTGCTCTACAGCCTCTACTTCTCAAAGCAGGAAGAAAAGGGGAAACAGGGGAAAAATAAAGAGAGAAAGATATCGTCTACTTGTAAGTTAATTTACTTTCATTCAGCATAGCACAGTAACTTTCCTTGCCCTCTGGGACAATTTGGGGGATGTTTGGTAGGGATATTTAAACAAAAGTTTTTGTTGTTTAAACAACACAATACTTATTTTCATAATAATTTTTCACCCGCATGTATTTTCAAAAAACTTAAACAACGTTACTAGAACAACATTATCAAACGGGCCCTTGATATCCTAAAGAGAGGTGCCTTCTAAACATTTTTTTTTTTTCCTTATTTGTCTTTCGCTCTAGATTGGTTGCAATCATTGTCCCTAATTTCTTATACTTTGCATTCACAACCCCTCAAAATGGTGGGGTAGAAAGCAATTAATAACGTTCTTAAAAAGCTTAGAAAGTTTGCAATGAACGTCATTTTGTGGTAAAGAGTCTTCGTAATTCTTAGGGCCCAATTAAGCGCCCATCAGTGGGTAGTCCAACCCAGCTGGCTATTTGGATTTAGGACTAGAGTTTAGGTTTTTTTTTTTTTGAGAGATAGAGGTTCAATCGATGGTGTCTGCTTCTAATAATTATATTCTTTGTCATCAGACTAATTAAGACATCAATTAGTTTTGGGTATAGGTGGGAATTGAATCCTTGATTTTTTATTCAATTATCGGAGACTTTACCAACTGAACTAACCCACTAGACAGACTAGAGTTAGTTTGTTACATATTGAGTAATGTTTGCAATGTTACACCATTAAATTTGCCATAAGTTATGCTCTTATTTGATGGGGAGAAGCTATAAGAAGTATAATTAATCTCACCATTATCTTGGACTATCCTAAAATACTAATTTATAGTTGAAACTTTACTCCAATTTCCAATTGGACTTGCTCTTGTAGAGACTTCTTCCTGTCTACACAAATCCCAATACATGACTAACTCCAAGCAATTGATTGATTGTTATTGGTTGCAAAGTTCTTCACTTCAAAGCACATTGAAGATCTAGAAGCACTTGATTACAAAAACGTAAGACGCACAAAATACAGTAGCTTCTCACAGAGTGTATGAGTCCTCTAATTGAGTCTCTGTGTATTTGATGACTTTAAAATAAGCATTTTATATGGTTTAGGGTTTTAGAGAATGAAACCCTAACAATCCAAGTCATCATGGGCCAAAATTCAGATCTGAAAATTTTGAAATCGTAGATCTCAATATATCGAGCTTGTATCGAACTTCTTCATTAAATCTCAATAGATGCTAATGTCAAGACTAGTGTCAACAATTACTGAAACAACTTTTCTTCACTTGTTTCTTAGATCAATTTTCATGTCTTTAATGATACCATGTAGGATGCAAACTTTACATACTTGTTGATATATTAAATCCAACTTAGATTTGCCCAATTACAAGTAAAGCACATTTTGTCAAAGGATAAGCCAATACATATAAAATATGACCCTAACAAAGACTGTAGAATGTGAATGCTCCACTCTAATAGTAGACACCACTGCCCGGTTGAGAATGAGTAGCCGAGACCTTGAAAACCTTGTGGTTGAGATGTTGGAGGTTTAGGGCCACTTGAAAGCTTGATGTGCATATAGGTAGTGAAGGACAACATTAAACAACCATGGTTCAACAAGGTTTCAGATTTTAAGAGGTATGCCAAAACTATGAGATTTTCCATTGTCTTTTTTAATTTTAATTTTTTTAAAATTATTTGATACCTGGGAAAAGGGGGATTTGAACTATAAATATCTTTGTTGGAAACACTAGGAGGTACCAACTAGTTAAGTTAAAAGGCTATTTGCTTTCTTTAATAAATTAACTATTTCTTTTCTTAAATACTTAGGTACCTTTCTCAAATTTCAGCCCTTTGACTATTTAAATATCAAAGCAAACAGATTTAAAAATACCGTCTCTTTCTTCTTCTTATTTTTTTCCTAGCTCGCGAGAACAAGTGATGTCTTCAAATTTCTCCCTACTTCTCACAATCCAATCTTAAATGAAGAAATCGCTTTAGTAAAATCCATAATTCGTTGATTTCGAAATTATGACATGTTTTGACTTCAGTTTTCAATAGGAGGAAAAAAGATTTGATGTGGGACTTGTGCTTATGGAGAAATGTTTCTTGGCTAGTAGACATTTTGAGTTTAGACTTTATTTGGAAAATATAGTTTTGCATCTCATACAAAGTAAGCAACAGAAGTAATATAAGATCTACTTCATTAATGAGAGAACATATAACTTTGAATTCTAGAAAAAATAATAGGAAGCGTACCTTTATATTATGAAATACAAAAAACAAGAACTAGATAGTATCTTGAGAAGACCTTCAATCTTCATTCCAATTTTACATAGTGCCCAAGATGTGCAGTCTCTCAATTAGTTCTTATGAACATTATCTTTCTTTTAAAAAAAGTCTGTTCTTCAGAAGATACAGAGAAAAGTGTTTTTTCTTCTTTTAATCATAGGTACATTTTAATTGCCTAGGCAATTATTTTATTTAATAACTCTTATTAAATAAACAAATGATTATCTAATTGGATTAGTCTTTTGGACCAACCTAATTGGGTTTTAGTGTGTGGCTTGAGATGGGAACAAGGGGACAAATAAGGATTTAGCTCTAATGGGCTTTGTGCTTCCACCAACTTTTGACAAGCTCAAAGTTACTATTAATTATATAACAAGTATCATTATGGAAATATAATTGCACTTTAGACCCTATTAATAAATTATATCCCAAGACTTTAATATAATATCATTTGACCTAGGGAACAAAGTCATAATAAATTGTTACTTTGTAAATTACTATTGTATAGATTGAGAATAGTAGGCCAGCCTAAACTACAGGCCCACTCATTGGATAGTCTCGGCCCATCTCAACCCACTTAGCCGAACTGTATGTAGTAGGTCGAACATACAAATTAAGTACCCTAAGACATGTCGTACCAAGAGATAATGCCTTGGTGGAATCTGCCTATTGAGATAATGGCTTGGTGGAATTAAGTTACGAGGGTGTCATGTCAACAGCAGGAAGTGGGTCCCTTATGACCGGTGATATGATACGGAGGGATCCACTGACTTATGGAATATCCTCTCATCATAATGAACCCACTGGGAGAGGGATATAAATAAGGGTGGAGAGGTATGAAGAGGGGGGGGGGGGGGGGGGCAAATTTTTGGGAAGCGAGACATGAGAGTAGTGAGGAAAAACATATCCCAGAGAGAAGGAAATCTTGTTCAGATTTCAAGGAGAAGGCTTGGTTGCTAAGTAGCCTTCTCAACTAAGCCAAGATCAAGTTAGTTTGGTGCTAAAGTAGCACTCAGTGACACCAATAACCACTTCTTGATCCTCTCATTGTGGGATAAGCTTGACCCAAAGTACAAGTAAATTGAGGGTCCAAGCCTAAAAGCCTAAGGTTTTTGGGAACAGATCACCACAGTAGGCGTCGTATGTGGGAATTTCCTATTACAATGAGTCTAGAGGTGGTGGAGGTAACTACTAGATGGAAGAGTAACATGTAGATGAAGGGTTACTAGGGTCTGGCAGGAATTGATCTAAGGGCTCATCCCGGGCCCTTAGGGCGATGGAGCAATAGCGCAGGAGAGAGCGCCATGGCTAAGATGTGCATGAGACTCAGGATAACTCGCATGTAGTATCATCTAGAGGAAAAGGAGGATCAGGAATGCGAGTTGGAAAGTTTGCAAAGGCAGATTAGGGAATTGGAGTTAGAGGCTAGGGGCAGGCGTCGAAGGAGGACCCCCAAGGGGTAGTCCCACAACCATAGCTCGGTAAGCAATCATTCGGAGAGACTATCGTACAAAAGTCACTCTCAGTTGTTAAAGGACAGTCAAACGAGTCCAGAGACATAGATTCGATATCGCCGAGGAGAGAATGGGGTGGGCACCCAAATGCTGCCATGAACACCATGAGCCAAGCTCTAAGAAGGATAGCCCAATCGCCTTTTTTTTTTTTTGAGGAAATAGAATGCATCAAGATGCCGAGACACTTCACTTGACAGCCATTCACCTATTACAACGGCAAGATGGATCTAGTGGACAGATCCAGTGGAGCACATAAGTCATTTCACCCAACTTATGGCTCTTTACTATCGGAATGATGGGCTTCTATGCAAGGTGTTCCCGTCCAATCTCAGCCCTAGGTTAATAAGGTGGTTCTACAGTCTGAACAAGGGATCCATCCACATCTTTGTTGAGCTCATTCAAGCCTTCGGAGCTCGGTTTATGACTTGCAATTGAGAACCATAGCCTATCAACGCATTATTATTGTTGGCCATGTGGAGTGGGGAGACCTTTCGGTCATATTCAGATAGGTATTGGGAGTTGTACAATGAAATTGGGTTAAACAATGAACATGTGGCTATAAGTACTTTCAAATTGGGGCTACCCCTTCGTTGACCACGCAGCCTCTTGAGAACATGCATTAGCTGATGAGGCGAATAAAGGAGCACAAGAGACTAGAGGGCGACAGGTTATAAAATAAAGGGAAGGCCCCCATTAGAATAAAGGGACGACGAGTTTCAGTACCGAAGGACCTCGAACTGGGGGCTGTCAAGGAAGGCCCAAAAGAGAGATTGGGGGCAAAACCCCATGAGTATAGCTAAAAGGATGACGTCGCTTTTAAAGAGCTTGTACATAAATCTTGGAGAAGATCAAGCATGAGCCTTATTTCCATTGGTAAAATGAGTGGAGATTCAGCCAAGAGGATCCAGAATTTGTACTGCACCTATCATCGAGATAAGGAGTCTACCACCGAGTAGTGCAGGATGTTCAAGGATTACTTGGAACAGTTGGTCAAAGCGGGGCATTTGAAGGAGTATGTGGTCAGCCAAGGGGGGAGTACCACATGATAGGTGTTGAGAAGCTGAGGAGGAAAAATGCCACCTCGGCTCAACACCATCAAAGTCATACATGCTGCGTTGATCGGCGTCAGCGCTAGCTACCGAAGGGGGATACTTAGCATAACTCCTCAATAGGAGTTTGAGGTAGCTGACCTTCCAAGAAGAAGCCCAAGTCAAGTAAGGAGAAGATAGCTTTTGATGATGCGACCTTGAAGGAATGACGCAGCCGCATTACTATGCATTGGTTGTGACGCTTAGGATTGAGGGGTTCCTTGCAAAGAGGGTTATGATAAATAAAAGGAGTGGGACAGAGATAATGTACTCCTATCTATATAAAGGGTTAGGTTTGAGAGATAAGGACCTCACTAAGTATGACATCCCGTTAGTGGGATTTGTCAAGAAGATGGTGATGCCTGCAGGGTAGATCAGGCTCTCCGTAGTAATAGGTGGGAAGGAGGTGATGGTGAATTCTATAGTGGTTCATGCTTTCTCGCCATACATGGTGATATTGGCGCAATCGTGGATCCATGCCATGGGGGCCGTGTTGTCCATATTACACCTAAAGGTAAAGTTCTCCACCTAACAAGGAATAGTAGTTGCGAGGGGAGATCAAAGTGTTGCTCGACAATGCATGGTGGCCGCAATCAATCATGAGATCAAGTAAAAGGAATAGGTAGAGTCGTACCCTTTATAGCAACCACAGAGCCCTGAGGATTCCATTGGGGCTGACAATGTAGAGGAGTTGGATGAGGTCCGCATTTTACCCTATGAAGACAGGTATTTTTGTGTAGGTAAGAGCCTTCTTAACAAGGATCGAGTGAGATTACTACTATAATTGGTGCAGAACTTGAATATCTTTGCTTAAAGCCCATACGAAGTGTCTGGAGTAGACCTGGAGTTTATAGTGCATAGGTTAAATGTGGACCCCTTGTATCCCCCTAAGAAGCAAAAGCTGAGGAGATCAATTAGACCTCACGTGGAAGATGTGAAGGAGGAAGTGGAGAAGTTGAAGCAAACTGGGGCCATAAAAGAAGTATTCTTCCTGGACTAGTTGGCCAACACTATGGTGGTGAAAAAGAAGAATGAGAAATGGAGGGTCTGCATTGACTTTACAGATCTAAACAAAGCATGCCCTAAAGACCCATTTCATGTCTCGAAGGATATGTTTTCAAGGATATGTTTTCTGGATGCCTTCTAGGGATATCACCAAATCACCCTAGCTCTCGAAGACCAAGAGAAGACATCCTTCATCTCTTCAGAAGGAAATTACCAGTACATGGTCATGCCCTTTGGTTTGAAGAATGCCAAGGTAACTTACCAGCAAATGGTTACACGGATGTTTAGGCAGCAGATCAGTAAAATAGTGGAAGTGTATGTTGACGCCATGGTAGTTAAGAATATGAAGTTGGAGGAGCACGTGCTTGATTTGAATGAGGTATTTGAGATATTGAGGTACCATAAATTGCGCCTCAATGTCACTAAGTGTGTTTTCGGGGAAGATCCGGGAAGTTCCTAGGTTATATGATAACGTGCCAAGGAATCGAGGTCAACCCTAACAAGATCAGCGCAATTCAACAGATCAATCCACCAAGGAACCTCAAGGAAGTACATAAGCTTACATGAATGATAGCAGCCCTGAATCGGTTTGTAACTGAGTTCCCTGACAAATGTCACCCTTTTTTTTTTCCAACTAATCAGGAAGTGGAAGGGATTCTAATGGATCGAGGATTGTGACAATGCCTTCCAGAGCTTGAAGCTCTACCTAGCTCGTCCACCAACTTTATCCAGTCCTAAGCCTAGCAAAGACCTGTACATGTACTTGGTCCTGTCCGAGCATGTGGTAAGCGCAGTGCTAATCAAAGTTCAGGAAAATATGCAGAAGCCAGTATATTATGTCAGTAAAACCCTGGTAGATGCAGAAACTCGGTATTTGCCTTAGGAAAATATATTTCTAGCCCTGGTGCACGCCACGAGGAAACTGCCGCACTACTTCTAGTTTCACACAGTGTATGTTTTGATCGAGCATCCTTTGCGGTCCTTGTTAAAAAGGTTAAACTCTACAGGGTGGATAGATAAGTGGGGTACAAGATTGGGATCTTTTGACGTTAGGTATAAGCTGAGGAAACGCGATTAAGGGGAGGTGCTGGCTGACTTTGTAGCCGAGTTCACACCATTGGTTGGAGATGCACATAAGGTTTGCTAAGTATTGGTTCAACCATGGAAGGTGCATGTGGATGGGGCATCTAATGCTCAGGACTTTGGAATAGGAATAGTGTTAGAGTCAACAGAAGGTATAAGAGTGGAGCACTTACTCAAACTAGGCTTCCTGCCTCAAATAATGAAGCCGAGTATGAAGAATTGGTAGCCAGACTCCAAGCAGTTTTGAGGATAGAGCTACAAATGTGGAAATTTATTTAGACTCATGTTTGGTGGTACGTCAGGTTAAAGGAGATTTCAAGGCAAGAGACCCGAGAATGGAAGATTACTTGAAACTAGTCTACTCATTGCAAGCACAGTTTAGGTCAGTGAAGGTGACCCAGATTTCTAGGGGGCAAAATAGCCACGCAGATTCCTTGGCCACTTTAGCTTCTTCCATAGGGATTTATATACCTCAGATCATTTCAGTAGAGTCATTGGAATCCTTGAGCATTAATCACTAAGAGCATTGTCAGGTCACAACCATAGCTATTTCGCCAAGATATCATTTCATTCGTATCGAACGGAACTCTCCCTGATGAATAAAAGGATGACAAGAGGATAAGGCAGAAATTTGCTCGATTTTGGTTGTTAGTTGAGAAGAACTTGTACCAAAAGTTATTTGTTGGGCCTTATTTGTCATGTGTACACTCTGAAGCAATGGATAGACTTCTTGCCGAGTTGCATGAAGGAATATAAGCGGGCCATATGGGTGGTTGGTCCCTAACACACCGGGCAACAACTTAGGGGTATTGGTGGCCAAATATGCAGAAATATGTTGTGGAGTACCTCAAAAAGTGTAATCAGTGTCAGAGGTACACACCAAATATCCATCATCCGAGAGGAATTCCCAACCCAATCTCTAGCCCATGGCCTTTTGCACAATGGGGGCTAGATGTTGTGGGCCATTTCCTAAGGGCCATAGGAAACAGGAGGCTTGTGATAGTGGCTATCGATTATTTCACTAAATGGGTAGAGGTCGAGGCTTTGGCAAACATCCATGACGTTGTGACGTAAATAAATTTGTTTGGAAGAACATTTTGACTCGGTTTAGGGTACTAGAGATGTTGATCTCGGATATCGGGTTGCAGTTTGATAGCAAGGCTTTTAGAAAATATTGCGGTGACCTCGGGATCAAGAACAGATATTCTATGCCAGCGTATCCTCAAACCAATGGGCATGCCGATGCTACCAACAAGAATATTGTTAACGGGCTAAAGAAAAGGTTAGAATATGCTAAAGGAAAATGGGCCGAGGAATTGCCCAACGTGCTATGGGCCTACCGAACTACTCCAAGGAGGTCCACTGGCGAGACCCCTTTTTCCATGACCTACAGGACTAAGGTAGTGATACCAATGGAAATTGACCTACTGAGCATGAGGATTATGAGTTTTATTATGAGTTTCTCCTTGGACGAGAATGACTAACTTATGACCAAGCAATTGGACTTCATGGAGGAAAACAGAGAGATAGCATCCATCTAATTGGCCGAGTACTAGTAGAAGCTATCTAGAGGGCATAATAGAAACGTAAGGCCAAGAGAGTTCGTTGCTAGAGACCTTGTCTTGAGAAGAGTGCTGGGAAGCATGAAGGACCTTAGTTCGGGAAAGCTAGCCCCAAATTGGGAGGGCCTGTGACCACAATGGCCGACACTGGGGCTTATTACTTGGAAGATTTGGAAGAAAGACCCTTTTCTTAGCCATGAAATATAAGCAACTTTAAGAAATATTTTTATTAGCCTTTGAACAATCTTGATGTATTTAACAGCCCTAGCTATGTAAATTTCTTGAAGTTTAGTCATTCATGTTTCACTTTGTATAAGGGTACTGTTAGTAGGTCAAGGAATGTGGGATGGGTTTCATACATGAAGATGAAGGGTATAAGATCACTAAGGACAGAAACCTAGCCTTGGCCTAACCTCGGTCACCGACTAGGTAAAAACCTAACTAAGGACAGAAACCTAGCCTCGGCCTAACCTCGGTCATCGACTAGGTGGAAACCTAAAAAATTGCTAAGGATAGAAACCTAACCTCAACCTAACCTTAGTCATCGAATAGGTGGAAAACTAAAAAATTATCAAGGATAGGAGCTTAGTCTTGGCCCGACCTTGGGCACCAATTAGATCAAACACTCGAGGGCCAAATATGGTGCTAACACCCTTCATTTTATTTCATATCAATGATTGTCATATCATCGGGATAAAAAGCAAGCAAAATGATTCTATGCACTGAATAGAAATTCAACCATGCACAATTACAGGATACATAAATGAATCAAAAGGCAAATTGTTCTATTGAATAATTCCAAAGAGTTCAAGAAAAATAACAATAACAATAAAAACAAAAAAATACAATTGATAATCAACCCTGCTTAAACATTAAGGCTTTGATCGGTGATGGGAGTAGCAGGAGTAGGAGTGGTCTTGGTGACTTCCAAACTGACTCGAGCCATAGGGGGCTAAATGGTTCTTAGAGGGCTCAAGTTGTCCATAATGATGACATCGGCGTTAGCAGTATGAGTTTCGATCTCCACCAAGAGATCATAGAAGCTAGAACTGACTTCTTCCTTCCCGACCTGCTCCCCTTGAGCCTTTTCTTCCACTAATGGATCCTCGGGCAGGGGCACCTGGGATAGGTCCTTGTTCGCGAATCCAAAAGAGGTTAATAGCATTGATGAGAGCCTCCCATCCTTCTAAGTACCCTGCCAGCCGAGCCTTCTTTATAACCCTATTGGCAGAGTGCTCAACGTCATCAAAGCCAAGGTCGTAGTTGCCTGTTTAGTCTGCTCTAAACCTCTTTTCAGGGCCGTGATCTCCTCGTCTCGGGCAATGATGATGCCTAAGGCCTGAGCCAGCATAGTGTCGGACTCGTCGACCTTCCTCTATAGAATCTCCACCTTACAATCGACAGAGGCCTATGCCCTCTCCACGGCAGCTAGTTTTTTCTTGGCTCTAGCAACCTTTCAATTTTTCTCTTGGAGGGTGGATTTTGAGACCTACCATAGTGCCTTCTCTTCATTAGCTTTCTTCAACCGATCTTTAAGCAGATGCACCCTCTACGTAGCTTGTAATTTGAGAAAGAACACATTAGTGCCAGAGCTATGAAACATAATTATACATTGAGCTATTGAAAAGTGGCTGAAGAAAACCCTTACCACTATGGAGTGCCACTTAAGGTTGAGGGCAATGTACTCATTGGCGACGTCATTCTAGAAGTGCACGTCACCAGGCAATATTAAGGTCTGCCTAAGGCTATTAGCCACCCACCCACCTTTGCCCTTCCTTTACGTCTGTACGAATGCTATGGCAAGAAGGGACCTTTCACCTAGTATGAAGAAATGGTGGTAGTCCGAGCGTGGAGAATAGAGGATGAGGCCCTTTCTATCTCGACAGTTGGTGGGGGGTTGACCTACCCTTGAGTGGGGACTTTCGGTTGGGAGGCTAGTGGATCGGCTGCAATGGGGGTGGTAGGTGGATTATGCCCCACAGGTAGAGCACCGACTTGGCCCTTTGGGTTGTTAGCAACCCTTGGCCTTTTCCCTCCAAGAGCAGGGGCCATGACCGCGGGTCGAGGAGGAGGTGTTTATCCTACGGGAACTCGGTCTCCATGGAAATATTCTAACAATTGAATATCCTTTTGCTAAACCATCGCCTTGGTAGCTTAAACTTCCTTAGGCTTGTCTATAGTAATATCTCGGGATTTTTCTAGTAAAATTATATCTCCCAAACCATCGTTGAATGGTTTCGAGGAATCTGCCTTTCTTTGGTAGGGACCTCTTTGTTGGGCCTCGTTCTCTGAGATGTTTGACAAGAATCCCTTCAGCCAAACGTCGATATAGGATAGAAGAGGGTGCTTCGCTCGGAACGCATCTCCCAGATCTTGGAAACCCGTGTAGAAGGCGGTGCACCTAAGAATGCAATGCAAAGCTCAGAGCTGCCCGTCAGTATGTACAAACGCCTCAGAATGGAGGATCCTATTTAGATCTTGAACTTCGACGAGGCTGATGTTCAGCTTAGTGTGCCTAGAATCTACAATGACAAGCTGAGAAATGATAGTTAGAAAAATACAATATAAAATATGGCAAGTTTAAAGAAAAAAATGAATGTAACAACAAAACCTAGGGCTACCAACTTGTCCTCCGAGGAGAAGTTGGGCAAATGAGCTCATCGACAAGCCAGTTCCCACTCACCTTTATGAATTCCCCTTAGGAATTCTTATTAGAGTTCGAGAGGCAAGAAATCAGCCTTATTTGGGGGTCCCAAACTTTGAGGTAGTAGCCATTCTTAAGGCTACTAGAACAACTATAGAGAAAGCTTATGTCATGGTGAGTGAGTTTTAGGTTGTAGACCCTATTTAACTGGCTAACACAGCTGATCACCCTATAAAAGTTAGGTAGACACTGGTCGGGGCTAAACCATAAAACCTAAGGGTTCCTAGTAACAAGGGGTCTAAAGGGAACCTAACACCACCCTCTAGGTCAGCCATAAGGGGAATCAAGATCAACCTCTGCACTCTTTGATCCTTTATATTCCCCTTCTGATAGTGTTCAATGAATACGTCTCGAGGAATATTATACTTGGCCTTAAAGGCCTCTATGGTGGCATCAGTATTAACTAGATGGGCAAACCCCATTAATGGAAAAGAAACGGAATGGAGGAAAAAATGGTTAGAAGACTTACAAAGAAAATGGACGTTCTTGGGAGGAGGAGTAATCTCGAGAATAAGGCTTAGAACTTAGGAAGCTCTGGTATGAGGTTGAGAGTGAAGAATGAAAATAGAGAAAGTAAATCAAAGAAACCCAGGAACTATTTATAGGGGAGGAGAAATTAATGCTTTGGATGGGAAAATTACCAACTACTCCTACCCTTCAATCTATGCGTGCCTTGGTAACTAAACGGTCAGGCAGGAGTTAGTCCTACTTGTTGGGAACCTCAAGTTGAAGGTGACCAAGTATTCTAGGCAGATTTATGGGCCTAGTAGGTATACTCGAGGTGATGATGATGATGATGATCCGGAGGTGACCCCAAGTACTCAATCGAGGAAGAGGCATTATCGACGGTGATCCCTACAAACACACACACACACATACTAACATATCTCCAGTTTCTTTGCTTTTATTTTTTTTTTAGCCTTTTTAGCTTTTATCTTCTGCATTTTCATTTTATTTGAGACATTGGGTTCTATTTTAAGAGCACCTTTAGATTTCTACTTTTATTTTAGGACATGTACTTATTTACAACTCATAGGAGAATTGGATATGTACGCTTTTCTTTTTCTTTATGTTGCTTTTCCTCTCTGTCTTGATGAATGATATTATGAGTTCAATTTTGTCTTGAGCAATTCCTTAGGCCATAGGAATCATAAGAAGGGTCTAAATGTAGGAAACACACTCGAAATAGGAAAAGGAGTCTAAAAACACTAGTGGCCATACACACGCATACATGCATATGCGTACGTGGCCTTTAACCATGTGTACGCATACAGGACCATGCACACGCATGTCACCAAGCAGAAAACCCTAGCCGACCTTTTCCATTATAAAATAGCTGTGAGAGGCTCCCAAACCTTCATAAAAAGTGTTTTAAGCTTAGGAATCATTCTACATGGTTCCTAGTGACAAAATTCACTTCTTTGGAGGTCTCCATGTGGATTAACAAGCTTAATCTCAATTTCAAGGATGCTTTCATCACTCTTGAACTTTCTTGTACTTCTTTCTTTCATCAAATCAAAGTTGATGATCCTCTTCTCCATGCTACCACTAAGTATTGGATTCCTACCTGTCATGTTTTTCAATTCAATGGTGTGGAGTTATGCCCTACTATTGAAGAGTTTTGTGCAACCATGGGTAAGCATGAATTTGGCGCTATCATTCTTCCACCTCTTGAGGAGGATCTTTCTGACTTATCTCATCAAATTTTTGGGGTCTATCTAGCTATGGTCAAGAGGTGGTGCAAGTCCAACAAGTTGAATGTCTCCATGGTTTTCAAGTACTTCTCTTAGAAAGATGTTCCATTGGCTAGGGCGAAATGTTCTCATCACCTGAACGCCTTTTGCCTTCGCATACTTGCAAGGTTTTTCTTGGTGCTTGAGACCTTTCGTATGGGTCATGGAATTCTTCATGTGGAGCCCAATAGCCATTATCTTAGCTAAAACCATCAATGGTTTGGATGCTGTTCATAAAGAGGAAGCAACATTCTTTGTGGGGAGTTCTCTTTATCTTCAAGTATGATCCCTAATTTTTGCCTTGGTTTCCTCAACCTGGCGGGATTCCTCCAATTTCGCATAGATTGCCTTTCGATTTTCAACCTATCGAGGCTCCTTATATCGTCTTTGAATATTTATTTTTTATTTATTTATTTATTTATTTTTAATCTCTCCTTTTTCCACTCAACACTCATGCATTTTTTTTCTCCCTCAAATAAGGTTGTATGAGAAGCTCAAACTGATTCATTCTCCCCTTATTCTGTTTAATTGTTTCATTTAATCGCAAGCTTAAGGACATCCAAGCTTATGGAACTTTCGAAGAATCTTACTTCTACGGACATCCAATGGGTGGTAGAAGGGTGGCGTATTGAGGCCATGACTAGCTGTGGTTTCAAGGAAAGCTGTGTTTCTTTGGTTGGGCTTCACTATTACTCTTATTATCTTACATGTCGTATCGCACGACAATTTGGTGACCATCAAGGGGGTACCTTGTGGCAATGGTTCTTATCATACCTTAGCATTCACTGAGAGAGTCTTAGGTAGACTACAAGAGACTTGGCCTCGAAGGGCAATGAATAGGGACATCCGTTTGCCTCAGTTTCTCACCCCGACTTCGAGATACAAGAATTGGTTATCCACTAATATGAGAACAGTCCATAGGGAAGAGAATGATCACAAGAAATCCAACAAAAGGAAAAGGACCTTGTGCCTATCTTGAATATGCCCCAAATTTTACATTTTTGCACTTTATGATTCCGTGTCTTTTTTATTTATTTATTATTTTTTATTTGAGTATAATAAAGGATTGGAATGTTCCAAACCCCCTATGAAACAAATTATCATCTTCTAATTTGAGCAATGAGAGAATCAACCATTTTATTATCTTTGTTTATTGTCTTTATTTTTCTATTCTTTTTGCTATGCCATGTAATTTTTGCCCATGACGTCCTTGTGAAAATTTTCACCATACCCATGGTCTTTTCCCTTAACTTTTTCCTAGATTGTCCTCTCATGTCTTCAACCTAGTAGGGTTTCTTTACCCTGATTTTTGCTTAGGCCGCCCTTTCGAATTTTCAACCTAGCGGGCTTTTATCTTTTTTTCTTTTCTTTTCACAAGTTATATTTTCGGAGCCTATCAATATTAATCAGGAGAAGCATCTCTTCTCCATCTAAGTCTATAATTCTTTTAGCAGCTCCTGACATGATCTTTTTGATGACAAAGGGTCCAAACCATCTTGGTTTCATTTTTCCCCTTGGATCAAAGTTTCATCCCTAAGTACCTTTAGGATTAGATCTCCTTCCCTAAGGTTTCTTGGCTTTACCCTCTTGTTAAATGCCCTAGCAATTCTCTTTTGATAACCTTGTGCATGGTATTAAGCCCCCATCCTCTTCTCATATATTAAGGCTAATTACTCATATCTTTCCTTCATCCAATCCTCTTCTCGGACTTTGGTCTCCACCAATACTCTTAAAGATTGTATCTCTATCTTAATGGGAAGCATCACCTCTCTCCCATATACCAAAGAGTAAGGAGTTACCCTGTTGATGCATGGATAGAAGTTCTATAACCCCATAAAGCAAATGGAAGTTTCTCAGCCCAATCCTTGTACATTACCACCATCTTAGCTAGGATGTTCTTGACATTCTTGTTGGCTGCTTCTACAGCCCCATAAGTCTGTGGTCGATATGGTGAAGACTTGTGGTGTTCGATGTTGTACAATTCCATTATCCTTCGGAATTCTCCTCCAAAGTGAGAACCATTGTCGAAAATGATTCCTTTTGGTACCCCAAATTGACAAATGATGTTGTTCTCTATGAACTGGGTCACATGCTTGGCTTTCAACATGAAGTAAGAGGTTGCTTCCACCCATTTAGTGAAATAGTCGATTGAAATTGGGATGTACTGGTGCCCATTTGAGGCCTTAGGCACTATCCTCCCAATTACATCTATGCCCCATACGAAGAAAGGCCATGGAGTGGTCATGCTATACAACTTAGTTGGTGGCACATGATTGAGATTGGCATGTGTGCGGCAATCTTGGCAAATTTTGACAAAGCTTATGTAGTTAGTTTTTATTGTATTCCAGTAGTATCCCATCCTTAAAATCTCCTTTGCCAACATCTTTTCGTTCATATGAGGACCACAAATTCCTTGGTGGACTTCTTCCATGACTCTTTTGGCTTCTTCTTTCCTCAAACAACAAATATGAGCCCTATCGTAAGATCTTTTATAGAGCTGACCTCCATATAGGATGTACTGTATTGTCATCATTCTTACTGAACGACGTTCCTTCTTTCTGACACCATTAGGGTAGATTCCTAATTCTAGAAACATCATGATGTCCTAAAACCAAGGGGCTCCTTCTTCTTCTATGGCCAAGATGGCCAAATTCTCTTTCTCTTTATGTACCAATTGATATTTTTGTTCGATCTCCAAAGGTCGTGTCCACACTTCCTCTAGTATTTCAACCATAGAGGCCAAAGTAGCCAATGCATCCGCAAACTAATTTTGGGCTGTAGGGATGATGGTGTATTCAATCTTATTGAAAGTTCTTGTCAATTCTTCTAAGTATTATTGGTAAGGCTTCAAGTGTTCCTCTTCACCTTCCACAACTTCTGTGCTTGTGCTATGACCATGGTCGAATCTCCACAGACTTCGACCTTCTTTGCCCCTAATTCTCATAGGGCTTCCATTCCAGCGATAGAAGCCTCATATTCTGCCATGTTGTTGGTTGATTTGAAATTCAACTTAATGACCAAGGGTACATGAGATCCATTGAGGGTGATCAACATTGAAGTACATCTTCCATGCCCCTAGTTCTATGTCTAATATATCCTCATCCGGGAAGTCTTCTCTTCCACTTTCTCCCTTTATGGGGTTCTTGACACAAAAGTCTGACACGACACTTCCTTTGATGGTATTTCTAGCCACATCTTTCAAATTGAATTTGGCTAGTAAGATTAACCATCTTGACAACCTTCCACTGAAGGCAGGTTTCTTGAATAAGTACTTCAATGGATCCATTCTAGCGATTATCCATACTTGAAATGGTAAGATGATATGTCTTAGTTTCTGTACAACTCATACAAGAGCAAAGCAAGATTTCTCTATGGGTGTATATCTAGTTTTATAGTCATGCAACCTCTTGCTTAGATAATACACAGCTCTCTCATTCTTATTATCATCTTCTTGAACCAACATGCTTCCTACTGCATCCTCTATGATTAAGAGGTAGAGGAGCAAGGGTTTTCTAAAGTCTAGAGGTACCAAGACAGGTGGGTGGAGGAGACACTCCTTGATAATCTCGAAGGCCTCCTAACATTCTTCATTCCAAGTATGGGTTTCATTCTTCCTTAGAAGTTTGAAGATAGTTCGTAGGTGGAAGTGAGCTTGGCAATGAATCGGCTAATGTACTGTAGCTGACCTAAAAATTCTCTTATCTCCTTTTCACTCTTAGGTGGAGGCATGTCTAAAATGGCCTTGATCTTCAACGGGTCAACTTCTATCCCCCTATCACTTACTAGGAAGCCTAGCAATTTTACAGCAGTTACCCCGAATGTGCATTTTTGTGGGTTCAATCTAAGCTTGTGCTCTTCGATCCTTTCAAAGAACTTCCTCAAGTTGGTTATTTGGCCTCCTCTATCTTTACGTTTTACTATCATGTCATCGACATATACCTCTACCCCGTTGTGCATCATGTCATGTAACAAGTTGTGGCCATTCTTTGGTAGGTTGCACTTGCATTCTTAAGCCTAAATGGCATCACTCTATAAAAAACAATTCCCCATTCAATGGTGAAAGTAGTTTTGGTCATGTCCTTAGGAGCCATCTTAGTTTTTTTGACTCCCGAAAAACTATCCATAAAAGTCATCAAAGCACTATTGGCAGTGTTATCTTCTAAGACATCTATATGGGGTAAAAGGAAATCATCCTTGGGATAAGCCTTCTTTAAGTCTCTAAAGTCCACACACATCCTTACCTTTCCATCCTTCTTGGGTATAGGCACAACATTAGCTATCCATTCGGCTTGGTGTACGAGTTTGATAAACCCTACTTTCAATTAATTAGTAACCTCCTCTTTGATCTTACGGAGCCATTCGGTTCTCATGTGCCCCAATTTTTGCTTGATAGCTACCATGCGGGATTAGTATCAATGTGATGTTGTGCTATCTCAGGATCAATGCCAGACATATCTTCATAAAACCATGCAAACACTTCTTGGAATTCAGTGAGAAATTCTTTGAGATCTTTCTTTTCTTGTTCATTTAAGGTGGAGCCAATTTTAATTAAGCATGGATTCTCATCATTGCCCATATTAAGAGTTTCAAGAATTAGTTCCATAGTTTTAATTTTCTTTTCCAATTGTTTATTAATTTTATTTTCAAATTCATTGGAATCATTTAAGTGTAGAATTTCAATATTATGAGATAAATCAAAATAAGCAAAATCGGAATTCATCTTATTAAAAATGTTGAAAAGTACATTGGAACTTGCATTACAAGGTATCTCCCCTATGTTTTTAGTAAACCCAACTCAAGTCTAATTGCTAAGGTGCCCATCAATAGGCATGAAGAATGCGACAGGATCACTTGGCTCTTCAATGGTGATGGTGAGCACGTCCCTCTCAACTTTTAGCATTGCTTCCATTACTTCAGCATCCATGTAGTCCATCCAGTCGACCTTTTCTCAAATCTCCTCAATCACAACATTAGGCTTTTCATTAAAATTAAGCTTCTCTTCAAAGAAGATCTCCTACTCAGGATACACTTTTCCATCCTCGACCCAAAGCTTGGGAAAGCCACAAAAGGGGAAGTCTCCTCATTCTCTCACAAATTTTCCATTGAGAGTACCAAGGTTTTTCTTGATTCCATCGCAGCCTTCAAAGAATCCTAAACATTCCTTGGTTAGTTGAGTCTTAAAATCAAGGAATTTAGCTACCCTTTTTCCTTCTTTTCCAAGACCTATACCAAGCATGTACCCCATCTTCTTTATCATTGTAATCACCTCATGTCTAAAATAAGGGAATAAATTCGTAGTATACTTTTCATCCTTCAACCTATAATTAGCCATGTTCATAAACTTAAAGCCACTCATCTGAAGCTTATTATCCTCTCCTTCGAGTTCACAAACGGGAACTAGGATCTCACCATCTCCAAGTACCATGGTGATACCTCCTTTCCATGGGATTTTCATTTTTTGGTGCAAAGAAGAGGGAATGGCCCCAATGGGATGAAGCCATGCTCTCTCCAAAAGAAGGTTGTAGTTAGGGGAGATTCCATCACATGAAATTCCACAATCATGTCCAACAGACCAATTTTTCAAGAAGCTTTGAAAGTATCCATAACCTTCCTTGAGGTGTTGTCATACACTCTAATAGTCAAAGGAGAAGGGATGATGGTTTACAAGTCTAGGCCCACCTTAAGAGCGGTCCTAAATGGGCACACATTTAGAGCGGATCCATTGTCAATAAGCACCATTGGAACCTTCACACCTATGCATTAGATAGTGATTTGCAAAGGTCTAGTATGAGTAGCTCATTTAAGAGGAAGTTCTTTATTAGAAAAAGTAAGGAAATGGTGAGATGGGGCCTCAACCCCCACGAGAGATAAAACCTCTTGAGGTGTAGTCTTTATAGGCACTTTTTTCCCATTCAAAACTTCTAGGCGTGTGTTGTGATGCTTGTGAGAGGCCATTAACAAACCCCAAACGAACACATGAGCTTGAGTCTTCTTCAATTGGGTCAAGATCCTATCTTCTTCTTCCTTTTCCTCCATCCCATTAAGCCCAATAGGTCTTGATCCCTCCTCCAAATTTCTACTAGGGTGATTGTTCTCTAAAAAGGATGGTTTGTAATGCTTTCCACTTTTAGTGATGTTTGCCAAATCATCTTCTAAGATCCTTTTTTTCAATTCAGACATCCCCTTGGGAACTATCCCTCATATGACTATGGCACTCTTCAACTTCTCATCTTTTTCATCCCATATTCCTTGGATTTCAACCATGTTGACTTCCATGACTTCTATCAATTTAGAACAATTCCACTCAATCTCTTTAACTTCTACACAATTCTGATATGGGGAAGGAGCTCAATGATAATCAGGCAAGGGGTTCTTCCTAATGTTAGGCTTAGTGATGATGTTTGGGTTTGGGAGAGTTCCATTTTCTATCAAGTCTTGTATCTTATGCTTAAGGTGAAAGCAATTGTCGGTCTTATGGCTAGATTTCTAATGGAAATGACAATACTTATTGAGGTTATAAGTAAGAGATATAGGATTAGGCATTGGTGTGGGATCTAAAGGCTTGAGAAGTCCTTTGGAGGTTAGGTTTTCATATGCTTAGGCAAAGGTCATTCCTAGGTTGGAGAATTCTAGGCGGGCTTTCTTTGTGAAGTTTTGGTAAGCTAAAGGTTGTTGGGGAATGATGGCATTTACATTTACAGGGTTCGGTGCTTTTGTGTTGGATGTCCTCCCCCATATGTCTTCTTGATTGGAGGCTTGTTCTCTCCTTTCTCCAATTTTCCACTATTGATAGCATCTTCAATCCTAGTTCTACAATCACACAATTCTCCAAAAGAACTAATAGGCGATGAAAAAAGCCTACTATTGTATGCCAAAAGCAAGTTCTTGATAATCAAATTGATTTGGTCCTTCTCATTTGGCCTATTAACCATCTTGTAATCTTTCCCTTTCCACCTTGTCATGTACCTGGAGAATGTTTCCCTAACCCCTTGCTTGGTGGTCTCTAGATCTCTCAAAGTTACATCAGTCATAGTATTGAAAATGAATTGATCGACGAACAATTCCACTAGTTCGTTCCACACTTTGGTCTTGCTTTGATCTAAGCTATAGTACCATCTTGATGCCCCTCCTCCGAGTGAAAGGAAGAATGCATGCAAGGTTTGCTTCTCATCCAACCCATTGATCTCGGCTATGCTTGTGTACCTCCTAACATGTCGCTTGGGCAATGCAATAGGTGCTTTACCACTCATGTTGTAGAGACAATCATCCATCCCTTGAGCCTTGTAAAAGGCTAGTTGCATCTTCTCCATCTTTTCTTTAATAGCCACAAATTCTGCAGCTAGCTTCTCAAGTTGTTTTTTCCTTTGGTAATTAGCCTAATCTCTCTCATCCCATTCTTCCTTTTCTTCTTCTTCATTTATCTCCACATGCACTGGTTTTTTGAGTTTGATTTCTTCTAGCTTAGAAAGACGACTTCCCATCTTTTTGAGAACCTCATCGTGATCTTCTATTGCGTTGTATATCTTTTCCACAAGTGCATTATCAATTGGGAGTGGCCATTTTTTCCTGGGGTATTTCTTCTTGAGGTAGGATATCAATCTTAACCAAACACCTTCCTTTGAACCCAAGTTGAGGTAGAGACGTGCTTACTTGGTCTTGGTGGTGCAATGCTGCTTAAAAAGGAGTCACATTTTTATTAAGCTCATGTCCCACTTAAAAGCTTCTTTTATTTATATTTTCTTAGAAAGTGTTTAAGTCTATTTTAAAGAAGGTATATTTACAAAGTCATTCTCTTCCCTCTCATGTGTCTTGCCCCTTGTTTCCTAGGGCTTGGTTCATTTACAATAAAGTTCTCATCTTACATTCGTGGGCTTTCATTAGAATGAACTTAGTGTCTCAAATATGGGCCATAATCTATGAAGCACGTGTGCATTTCGGGACTCGAGTGCGGGTGTGGGATTCGGCAATTTTTGAAAAAGTAGGGTGTGGGTGCGGGTGCGGGTGCGGCGGGACTTGGCGATTAAAAAATTATTAAAAATATTTTTATTTATATTTTTACTATTAAAATATTCTTAAAAAACACATTAATATACCTTGATTCACAAAACAAAAAAAGAAGAAGGCAAGAAACACATCTGAGGTCAGAATTTCGGTTGCTCTGACGAGTTTCAAGGTTGATTTTGGCCTGTTTCAGCCGTATCGGTCACCGGCCAATATGACCCGATATGGCCAATACGGCCCAATTCCGGCCGAATTAGCCCGATTAAGCGCAAATCGAAGCCGATTCGGCGCGAATCGAGCCACGTCGGCGCGAATCAAGCTGAGTCGGCACGAATCTGAGGAAAAAAAAAAAAAACTCAAACGCGGCACCGATGCCCAATCAACCGCATCGGACGCCGCATCCCGCATCGGAATCAGGTGCGGCACCCTCCCTGCTGTGTCCGTGCTTTCTAGGCCATAATATATTCATCACCTTTGGGCTCTTCGAATACCATAAGCAAGGGACTCACTTCGAGCAAGGTAAAGTTATTTTTTTGGAATCCAAGGGATTAAAGGCAGAGGCATAATTCCTGAAATGTTTCTAAGCCACACTTGTAAGAAAGACAAGGATAAAAGGTTTCAATTTGGAATCTACCCCAGGACTGCTTAAGGTCAAGAAAAAAACATTGTAAATGTACATACACAGTGCCTAAGAAGTATGGATCTACAGGAAAAGAATGGTCCTTAGCTAGTTTCATAGGTAAAGGGAAATGTCAGCTCAAGATCTTCTTATGGGGGTATCCTTCAAATAAATTGCGAGAAAGAAGAAAGACAATGAAAGCTTCAAGTTCATAGAGGCTAGAATTACCTTCCTCATAAATGAAATCTATGCCCTCCTTTAGGGTGCTGTCATCTGCATCTTCATCCACGTCGTCAGTATACTCCCTTCAAATGTGTCCTATCCAACCCTAAAAGTTGGCCCTAGGCCCCTTGTCACTACCCACACTCATATCCTCAACTATGTCATCGTTGGGGGCTCTTCCGTTCTTGATGGCTTTGAGGAGAGGTTTTTTCAGAGTCTTCAAGGAACTTCACAGCCTTTTATTCCTTTAATGTTAGGCAAATAGCAGCCACTTCCTTTTCGCCAGATAAAGGAAGCCTAAACATTTTTGCAACATCCTCTAGTGAAGGCGCAATTTCCTGATGACTAGAATAGAAAGTGTGGGTAATAGGGTTCCAACGTTACAAAAGAGAAAGAAGACCCTCACTGTCTTTGCTTATGTCCAATCAAGAAAGGGTAAGTACTGTTGCCAAAAGTTGCACTTAGTTGCAATTTCTCCATGTAAGTTGGGTGTTTCAACATCCTAAACACCAACTCTTCCATCTTTTGGATGTGGAAGTATGGGATTTGAACACCACATTATGAGTGAGAGCAAAATCACCTTCAGTAGTCCTTAAGCAAGGGATATTCTTTACATCCAGGTCTATAGTCAAGATTGCATTTGGTTCACCAGAAGCTATGAAAAGGGGATCCTTTAAGATGAGAGAGATCTAAGAGGAGAAAGAGAGCTGAGGGTTGAGAGGACAAAGCTAACTATTGAGATGAGAGAGACTTGAGGGCTGAAAGGAGAGAGACGCTAAACATGAGAGAGAGAGAGAGAGAGAGAGAGAGAGAGAGACTTGAGATAATGAAAGTAGTATTAAAAAAAATGAATATGAGTATTTAAATAAATAAAAAACGTAGAATAGACGATATAAATTGAGTTTATTTATTTATTATTTTTTTAAAATTGATTGTATAAAATAAAAAGAGAAAAAAATTTTATGCTTAAAATTGACAGAAAAATTTACATGAAATGATAGAATGTTCTACGTCTCATGTCCAATAATCCACTGCTACCTATCCAGTACTACAACACTTGCTGCATCACTATTTTCGAGAAATAAATCATAAAAATAATTCATAACTTGATTTTAAATTAACTTGATTTAAGTTGACAGCTTTCTGGTTTCTTGTGTCCCACCCAGGGTCCAGTTGAAGGTGGCAGAGGACCAACTCTGTCAATATCCAAAGAGAGGTACGCCCTTTATTCCTTGTCTTTTATTTTGATTGCACGTTCGTTGTCGTTATGATATTTTGTTGTATCATCCTTTGCATTTGCATCCCAGGCAGAAGCCTAACACCCCTCCAAAAAGGAAAAAATAAAAGGGCAGATCAAGGAGAAGGGAAAAAATCGTAGGCAAGAATGGAGATTCTTACCGTGGCCTTCCAGTTAATCGCAGAAAAATTATTGACTTGCACAGTTGGAGGAGTTAAACGTCAATTGGGTCATCTGTATCACTGTAGAAGTAATGTTGAAAATCTCAGAATCCAATTTAAGGAACTGGAAGAGGCCAGAGATAGGGTGCAGCATACCGTTGACGCTGCTAGAAGAAACTTGGAGGAAATTGAACCTGATGTCCTGAGCTGGCTGACTAATGTTGATGAGATCAATGTAGAAATACGGAAATTCTTTGAAGATGAAGGCCAAGCAAATATGAGTTGCTGTAATGGATGGTTTCCTAATTTCAAGTCTCGCTATGAGCTTGGCAAGAGAGCATACAAGAGGGGATTGGACGTCAAGGATATCAAGGGAAAGGACATGTTTGATCGAGTGTCCTATCGTTTGTTTGCAAAAGGAATAGGATCGGCAGCATTGTGTAGAGGTTATGAGGTCTTTGAATCAAGAATGGAAACAATAAGGGGAGTTAAGGAAGCTCTGACTGATCCTAATATAAATAAGATTGGGGTTTGGGGTATGGGCGGGGTTGGAAAAACCATGCTAGTCAAAGAAGTTGCCAGACAAGTCATAGAAGAAGAAGGGTTATTTGATGATGTGGCTATCACAGTTGTCTCCCAAATACCAGACTCAAAAAGGATGCAGCTAGATATTGCAGGAAAATTAGGTTTGAGATTTGATGAAGAGACTGAATCCCGCAGAGCAGACCTTTTGCAAGGTCGATTAAGAGAAGAGCAGAAGCTCCTAATAATTATAGATGATATTTGGGAAGGGATTGACTTGGAGGCTCTTGGAATTTCTTTTGGGAATAATCAAAAGGGATGCAAATTATTGTTGACGTCCAGATTTCAAGATGTATTATGTTGTGAAATGGATACTCCAAAAATTTTTCCTGTGGAAGTTTTATGGGAGAATGAAGCAACATACTTGTTCCAAAAGATAGTGGGAGAATTAGTTGAAAATGCTGATTTCAGACCTACAGCGGTTGAAATTGTCAAAGAATGTGCTGGCTTACCGATTGCTATTAAAACACTTGCAAATGCATTGAAAAACAAGAGCTTGAATGTCTGGAAGGATGCAATAAATCAGTTAAAGAGGGCTGACCCCACAAACATCAGAGGATTGCATAAAAATGTGTACTCGACTATAAAGTTGAGTTATGATTTTTTAGAAAGTGAGGAAGCAAAATCATTATTCTTGCTTTCCAGTATATTTGGAGAAGATAAGGATGTTTACAAACTATATCTTGTACGATATGGTATGGGTTTAGGCCTCTTTAACAATGTTTATACATTGGAAGATGCAGTAGTGAGGGTCGAGGCATTGGTAGAAAATCTAATAGCTTCTTCTTTGTTGTTGGAAGGTCCTTATTATTGGGCAGTTAGAATGCATGACATTACTCGTGATGTAGCCGTCCATATAGCTAAAGATAAGCATATGTTTACTGGGATGACGGCTGTTGAATTGGAAGAATGGTCAAAGCGGCAAGAGTCAACTGCAATTTCATTTCCTGTCCAAAATTTCAGTGAGCTTCCTGAAAGATTGGAATGTCCTAAACTTCAATTATTTTGTTTGTTAGAAAATAGCAATATTCCTTTGCACATTTCAGATACCCTTTTTGAAATGGCAAAACAGCTTAGAGTTATAGATTTGACGGGAAAAAATCTTCCAAAACTTCCCTCATCACTTTCTTTACTTCAAGACCTCCAAACATTGTGTTTGGATGATTGTGTTTTGAAAGACATAGCCATAATCGGAGAATTGAAAAATTTAAAAATCCTTAGCCTTATAGGATCCAGTATTGAACAATTACCAAAAGAAATAGGGCAATTGACTCTCCTCCAATCGTTGGATTTGCGACAATGTACAAAACTTGAAGGTATACCATCCAATCTATTGTCAAATCTTAAAAGTTTACAAGAATTATACATTGGGGATAGCTTTAATCAATGGGAAGTTGAAGCAGAAGGCATTGAAAGAAGTAATGCTAGCATTTCAGAGTTGGACCATTTGTCTCACCTGATAGCTTTACATATACATATTCCAAATCTCAATATGCTGCCAGAAACTTGGAGTTTTACAAAGCTGCTAAGATATGTAACATGCATAGGTGATGATTGGAGCAGGCTTTTGTCAGTCAACGTCAATAAAAAGTTAAAACTCAAGCTCCATCAAAGCTTTCGATTACATGATGGGATTAAAACACTATTAAAGAGCTGTACTTTTCTCGAGTTGGCTGAATTGAAAGGTGTAGACCATTTTCGGTTTGAAGATTGTGAAGGTTTTCCACAGTTAAAGCATCTATATATGCTACATAATTCTGAGCTTCGACACATCATTAGCTCGATGGGGCTTTCCTGTATTGCCTTTCCCCATTTGGAGTCAATTTTTCTTTATATGACCAATTTGGTAAATATGTGGCACGGCCAACTTGCAGTTGAGTCTTTCTGTAACTTAAGAACTGTAAAAGTGGAAGGCTGTGATAATTTGAGATTTCTCTTCTCCCCATCCTTGGCAAAATGTTTTTCCCAACTCGAACAAATGGAGATACATGAATGCAAGGTAATGAGTGCAATAGTTGCGAAGGAAAGAGATGGAATAGAAATCACCACTGACAGTACGATGGATATGATGGAGTTCTCTCGACTGCGTTCCCTAAATCTACAAAATCTACCAGGGCTGCTGGGTTTCTACTCCAATGTTGATTCTCATCTACTTTTCAACGAAAAGGTATCATTAAAATTGCATAGCGTTTACTGATTTTGATAACTTGTACACATGCATATTATTTGGAAGGGTATTGATTAATGAAAAATCTCAGTTATACTGTAATTTGTTTTTAGAGTAACGTTACAATTACAAATTATTTTACAACATTATTATTATCTATTGTTATGTGCCCATGGATAATTTTTACTGATTCTTATTTGAGTCTACTACTAATATCAGTTTTTTCACTTATCAATAACCACTCATTATATCAATAGTTCATAAAAAAATTATAAATAGTTTGTAACTTTACCATTTTTCATGTTTTTAATAAAGATCACATTCTTAATTATTCATTTGTCCAAACCTTCTACGTTATTCATTGACCCACAACTCCTACCCACAAGATGATAAAATTATGTATGCTTAGGTGCTCATTTAGATGATACGATTAGAATTTTGTTGAAAACACATGGTTCATGTGCTGTAAACCAATCTCATTTAATGAAAAATCTCATTTATACTGTAATTTGTTTTTAGCGTAATGTTACAATTACAAATTATTTTACAACATTATTATTATCTATTGTTATAAGCCTATGGACAATTTTTACTAATTTTTATTTGAGCCTATTACTAATATCAATTTTTTCACTTATCAATAACCACTCATTATATCAATAGTTCATAAAAAAATTATAAATAGTTTTTAACTTTACCATTTTTCATGTTTTTAATAAAGATCACATTCTTAATTGTTCATTTGTCCAAACCTTCTAAGTTATTCATTGACCCACAACTCCTACCCACAAGATGACAAAATTATGTATGCTTAGGTGCCCATTTAGATGATACGATTAGAATTTCTCGAAAACACATGGTTCATGTGCTGTAAACTACCACCCTTCTTGTGGGCAAGATGGTAACTTCCCCTGCTGAAGTGTTTAAGGATTGAGGGGGCAGGAATTGGAGGGATCAACAACATATTGATGTATATTTTTTTAACCATGTAAAAAAAAAAAAAAAAAAAAAAAGGACAATATGTAGTAAACTGTTGACCTACAAGAATTGTCCTTGTTAGAGATATATTAGACATATTAACTCAATGTAATAAATTTAAGCACATCTACTATGTATGTAAGATAAGCCTCCTACTTATACTAGTACTTTAGGGTTTAGCCTCCTATGTATACCCATATTATGGTTCATTATAACACATGTTTTGTACTATACTCTTACATAATAAAAATGTAACCGCTAATGGTTTTCTCCATGGACATAGGCCATCAAGACTGAACCACGTAACCCTTGTGTTCTTTTGTTCCTATTCTATGCTTCCCCTTCCATATCCACATCTACTCTAGCACATATAACATGAGATACACATTAATGCTAATATTTAACATTTGTTCTTGGCATTAAACAAATTATGTCTATCAAGCAAAGTAGATTCCCACGTGCATACCACCATCTAGAATCACAGATGCTCATCTACAGAATCTAGACTCCACAGCATCTCACAACTACCATGGCTCACTATTGTGTCAAGATCCACAACATCTCAAGCAACCTATGACACACCTTTTAGATTTGTGCAAATCTAGCCTTTGCTTGATGAAACCAACCACACAAACGTGCTACACGGCCTCCTGCAATCAAAATCTAGGAAACTGTAACCCTTGTGCCCTTTTGTTCCTATTCTATGCTTCCTCTTCCACATCCACTCTAACACATACAACATACTATACACATTATTGCTAATATTTAACATTCGTTCTTGGCATTAAACAAAATTTCTCTATCAAGCAAAGTAGATTCCCATGTGCTACCACCATCTAGAATGACAAATGCTCATCTGCTGGAACTAGACTCCACGGCATCTCACAGCTACCATGGCTCGCTGCTGTGTTAAGATCCACAACATCTCAAGCAACCTATGACTCACCTTTCAGAATTGTGCAAATCTAGCCTTTGCCTGATGAAACCAACCACATAGACATGCTACATGGCCTCCTGCAATCAAAACCTAGGAAACCGTTCTCCATCGAAAGCTGCATGTGCCGCCAAATAATTTTCCAAAACTCATAAAGTTCTACTTAGAAAATACAATTTAATTTCCATCCATAAAGGATTGCTGTTATCTAAATTTGATATCCAATGAAATGACAGTTTGATAATATATTTGTGAAGTATACATATGTGACTGAAATTCCAAATGGAATAACAATAATAAGAGTGAATTATTA
Source organism: Quercus robur (assembly GCF_932294415.1). Lineage (NCBI taxonomy): Eukaryota > Viridiplantae > Streptophyta > Magnoliopsida > Fagales > Fagaceae > Quercus > Quercus robur. The sequence continues at coordinate 6,750,561 of NC_065536.1, forward strand.
ATGTAATATAGTTGGGCCAAACTTGTAGGTATAAGCTTTTGGATTATGTGGTGTTACTATAAACCAATATAATGCCATACAATCAATCTTCGAAGACAAGGGAATTCTATTTCCTCCATGTTTTACATTTTTTTTGTGTCTTAATTCCACGTTTATTACTGTGTTCTTATTTCCCATTATGTCAAGCATGATACAAAAGGATACTACTCACTCATGTAGATTGCATTTCTAAAGTTGGAGAGACTGATAATCGGCAAGATAAAGAACTTGAAGATGATCTGGCACAACCCACTCGTTTTGGATTCCTTTCAGAATCTACGTAATTTGGAGGTTTATGGATGTGGCAGTCTAAATCATATTTTCCCAACCTTAGTAGCTGTGTGGCTTAAGCAACTTGAGAAGCTAGACATACACGATTGTGGAGTGGAGGAAATTGTTGCCAACTTAAATGGACCAGAGTCAATGACTACGTTCATGTTCCCACGACTAACCTCCTTAAGACTTGAAAAGCTATCGAATCTCAAGTGTTTCTACCCAGGGAAATACACATCGGAGTGGCCATCACTGACAAAGTTGATAATATACAATTGCAACAAACTCCAGATTTTTGGTTCAAATGTTTTAAGCTTCCCAAAAACATATGGGCTGGTGCAGCAGCAGTGTATACCAAGTCAAGAGCCCCTCTTTTTGATTGAAAAGGTAAGAGCTCCTATTAGTTATTCTTTTTTTTTGATAATCTCCTGTTAGTTATTCTTCTTTCAACCAATAGTATAGACTTATAATCTATGGGTGAATTAATAAAAATTATAAATTAAACAAAAATAAAACCAATAACTGAGATGGAGAACTGAGAGTTATATTATGTGAATGTTCGAAGCAAGAAATTCATAAATTGGGCGACTCCTTGACTTTAGAAACTTGCACTGATTTTGAGTTTCCTTGTTTATTTGTGATACAGAAGCTTTTGTTTGCTAGAAGCTTGGACCTGTTTATTCCTTGAAAGACTTTCCTTTTTCACAAAGAAATCTTAAATAGATAATAACCGGGTCAAAATAGTAATGTGAGACTATTTCCAACAACCAATTACCTTGCATATCCATTGTTGTTTGTACAGGGATTGCAAGAGATTTGACTCATACGACTCCCCAGCTCAACGGACCAGTGATTTAGACGCATTCAATCCATGCTTGAAATTAATTTGGAATATTATCTTGGACTTGCTAATAGAACTTTATCCTTTTTTCTTTCTTTTGTTTAATACTTTTTTATCTTTACCAGGATAAATTCCCCAACTTGGAAGAATTGAAATTGGATTTTTATGATAGCATGAATGAGTTATATGGTCAACTTTCAGCAAAGCTCTTTTGCAAACTAAAAGTTCTTGAGTTGTGCTGCAAACATGATAAATCGACTGTGTTCCCGTCGGTATTTGTTCAAGGCTTACACAATCTGAAGAAACTTTACATAGAAGGTGCTTTTTTCAAAGAAATATGTGGAGTTACTGGAATACTCGAACATTTGAGTGAGTTAAGGCTTTCAAATATGCCCAAGTTGATGCATCTGTCGAAGGACACTTCTCAGCCAAGCAGGGCTTTTCAAAATCTGCAGATTTTAGAAGTGTCAGAATGTGGCAAATTAAAGAGTTTAGTGCCATCCTCAATAACTTTCAGAAATTTAAAAACAATTAAAGTATCGAAATGTCATGGATTAATATGTTTACTAGTTCCTTCAATAGCACGATGTCTGGTGCAACTCAAGGAATTGGTTGTCTCTGAATGCAAAAGAATGACAGAAATAGTTGCAAGCACAGAAGCTGAAGCTAGAGATGATATTTCTTTCAGTCAATTGAAATCTTTGGAACTTCATCAGTTACCCAGTCTCACAAGTTTCTATTTGGGGAAATGCACTATCAAATTCCCATTATTGAAAGAAGTAATTGTGACAGAATGCCCTGAATTGGAGAGTTTCTCTAATGGAGTCTCAAGCACGCCAATGCTACATGGGGTTAAACTCGCAGAAAAATATGGGAGGAATCAGTCCGATGAACTTGTCACCCAAACACAGAAGTTATGCAACAACGATTTCAACACCACCATCCAACAATTCTGGGAAGATAATTTTGATACATGCGTGGAAAGGTTATTCACCGAAGACGAAGAGGTATGTTTCCTTGCTTTCATGTGATTCTATTTCTTAAAATCATTTTTCTTTTCGGAATGAACACAGGGAAAATGTTACTTTCTTATAGACTACAGAAATACATTTCTTAAAAAGAACTAAAAGAAAACATACTCAGAACATACGTGATGAAGATTCACACGCACATGCACGAATATATGAATTAATCTTTGTCTTTTATAGCACCCTTGATTAAAAAATCGAGGGGAATACTTGAACATGTGGTTTCTCAAGTGTTTTTTAAACTACTTCTGTTATAAGAATGTAGTTAAATGATTAAATTTATTATTTTTTAATAGCTTAAACTTTTGGGATAACGATAATTTAACATAATATCTGAAAGCTCAAATAGTGTAAAATACTATTACTTGTTTAGACTCCCAATTTTAAACTTACGACTAGATTGCTTTTATCTTATTTAACTTAGTGCAAAATAAAAGTAAGTGTAATGCAATGAGGCCAGAGCTACTCTAAATCATATGCATATACAATAGACAATAAGTTCAAAGCATAAAGAGTAAGGAAAAAGAGATGCAAACAAAAAAATAACACCGAGATGTGCTATCAAAGAGAAAACTGAAGTACTCGGCAAAAAACCTCTCCATGGCCGTCCTAATTGAAATAATCCACTAGTGGATAAAGTTGGAGTACAAGGATATCAAAATGACCCTCCAAGCCTAATCTACTTAATGTACTTGAACCCTCCAAGTTCAAGCTCCCAATGAACTTTACCGAGCCATTTCTTCACTAGTTGTTCGGATCCTGTAATTAGCTCCAAATTGCATCCAACAATCAATGGCTTCTTCTAATGCTTCCCACATGCACCAAAACTTCTCTCAACACTTAGATTAGGTGAGGTAAGTGTTTCAACTAAGAACCTCTCAAGGATTTGTAATTGGAGAGGTAGGAGTAGAGGAAAATTAAGAGAAATTGTGGGTTTACAATATCTAACTCTTAAGTGTATTGCTAGAGTTTTCTCTCTAAAAGTCTCCTTACAATTTTGTGGGTAATGTAGGCTTATATAGTGTGGCTAAATAAATGAGGAAAGCACAATTAAAAACATATAGGTAGAGAATTTTGCAGGTCACTCGTAGGTTGCCCAAGTAGCAAAGTGACTCATGAAATACAGTCTTACAAAAGACTATTCAAATTCTAGCATGTGCTTCTCACTTGACCTTTCGCGGGTTATCCACTCACAAGCTAGTCGATAGAAAATCGCGAATTTCATTGTCTTCACAATTCTTCACCAAACTCTCACACTCAACACTTACATTAAATCCCACAAACATAGAGGGAAATGATTGAACAAAATACAATCAAATTTGACATGGAATTAAAGCCAACAAAAACATAGTTGTAAATCACAATTTTACAATCTCCACCTTTGGTTATTCTGTGACGAAAATCCTAAACAAAATCTAGATTTAAAACGTGATTTTGGAAATAGAGGCAAAACTCACTCTCACCTAAATCTAAAACTTGTGAAGAACTTGTACCATATATCCCTATAACCTAAAACACTTGCACATAACAAATAACTTCATTAAGTTTGAGACAAGTAGAAATCAAGACATGTATATAGAACAAATAAAATGCGATCAAGTAAAACCAATTAAGATATAAACATGAAGCATAGCTTGATCAAACATGAACAGTCATTAAAAAATGACTACAATGAACATTTATCAAGTGAATGAACATCATGACACGCAAGCAATTAAGTGCAATGCAAAAACTAATTGCATGTCCAACAAGCATATGATGCAATAAAGAGAAACTAAAGTAAGAAGGTAATAGATAAACTAAATGCATCATAAAGGTTATAAAAACCAAGTACAAAATTACTAAGTAAACTGAGTTTTTAAACTAAAGTATTGAAAGCTCTACAAAAGCATAAAAACTTATAGTACTCCCCCTCAAGCTAACACTACTCCCCCTTTTTTACCAAAATGATCAAAGATGCTAGTCGTCTGAGTCTCCCATGTCTTGGATATGGGGGTAGAGAGCGGTGATCTGCTCTAGAGGTAGGCAAACTGACTTTTTGAGTAGACACAATGCTCATCCACGGTTCTTTGCAAGTCATCCATGATTCTTTGCTAGAAATCCAATTTGTCAAGAATCAGATCGAGGCGGTTGAAAGCCTGAACTGATGCCTGAGGCTGATCCTGTGGTTGTCCCTAAGTCTGAGCCTGTGAAGGTGAAGGTGGAATATCCTCCGGACCAAGTGTGAATCAATCAATCTCATCTTCGGTATCACCAAATTCAGCTGCAGTAGCCTCTCCTTGTGCTCCTTCTCCTTCTGCTTCCCCTTCATTACTCGGAATGTGTGCTTTGCTCCTAGTCATGGTTTGAAGAGATAGGATCTTCCCTCCTCATAGCTACCCAACCAGTCAAAAATTTAACCTTCTCGTGGAGCAGAATGGACATGAGCAAGCCCGAGAATGGTAGATTCATTCGTGACTTCTTTTTCTGGACACACTTTGCAAGCAAATGATAAACTTGAGCAAAAATGTCAATCTCCTTTGGCTTGTACAAGTCATGGAGGAATAGAGTCCTTGGCTGAGATAAAGTTGCCAGATTCTTCACTGGATAAAGGTTGAAGATCAAAATTTATGCCAAGGCTCTCAAAGCTGGAGAAAAATCCATTGTGTGCATGGACTGTTTCTTTTTCTGACCTCCAAGCTCTTCCATTGCATTTGTGATTGGAGTCCTTCTTTCATCATATGGAAGAGAATATTCTAAACTTGTTTGGCAGATTTGAAGAAGATTCTGGATTGAAAAAAGAGAAACTAGGAATTGTTTCCTAAAACCCAGCAATGTAGATGATCTTCTTCTTCAAAAGCATTCAAGAAGAATTTCTGAACAAGAGGATCACATACTTTCGTAGACCCAGTGAGAAGTGGAGTCCAAGTCCGATCTCTAAATACTTCTAAGATGAAGGTAGCATATAGGGATTCAAGACTCACTTCCCTTTCCACAATGATCATAGCCTCACTGTAGAATTCTATGTAAGCATCATAGGCATCTCTATTTCTAAATAGGTTGTCATCATAACAAAAGTGCTTAGAGGACATTTTTACAGCATATTTCTTCCTTGGAGACATCTACAATGATGAACAAAACACAAACCATACATAAAATGGCGACAAACTTGATTAAATGCAATTTAGTACACACAAAAAAAAAAAAAAAATGAAACATAGACACTAAAACCTAAGTTAAAAGAGCATAAATACAATAAAGAGACATGTTATATATGCTAGATGGTCTAAATAGACTAAAGCATGAAACAATGCATGGCATGTCAAATGTGATAGGGTGTGTGTGCAATGCATGAAAATGGCATGACCTAGCACAAAGGAGCAAAGTGTGTAAAACACACAAACAATGAACGAAACATGTTACATATGAATAAACATGGCAAACCCCAAAGTTTGGTACTCATCAGAGTCCAAACGAGTGAAAAAAATGCCTTAGGGGCATTTTATCATGATAGGAATATGTACGAAATTCCCAGATCTAGGAGATGCAAAAATAGAAGAAAAAAAAATATATATACCAAAGAAAAATAATCTCACACAAGACAGTATTTATATGGTTCAGCAATTTGCCTATGTCCAAGGAGTTGCAGGGATCTCACTATTCTCAAGGAAAATTACAGAGTGCAGCAGTACAGTTTTTTCTCTCTCAAAAAAATCATCTAACCCTAATCTCCAAAACAAAAGTTTTTATTTCTTGCGTTCCATGGACTAAGCCTTAGAAAATCTCCCATTAAAAACTATAACAATATTATTTTGGGTCGGGTCATAATCCGGATCAAACACAACTAGGCTCCACAAAACCCAACAAATCTCCCACTTGGAGACTAGTTCAATCACCAACATCAACCACAATCATCCAAAGACAATCCCACATCACTGCAACTCATCCTCCTATCCTCAAGTTAGAAGACCAACAGAAGCTGCACATAGCTTTTGCTTTTCAGTAGTGACACCCTTAGTCAACATGTCTGCTGGGTTCTTAGATCCATAAATCATCTCAAGTATTACCAATTCATCTGTATATGCTTCGATTTTGAATGAAAAGCCAAATTTTTAGCAATAAAAATTGCACTCTATCACTGTGTAGAATGCCCAACTCCTGCTTCTTACCCAATTCACCCAAGAAGCCTTGCAGCCAAATCATCTCATTTCCAGCATCAGTTATTGCAACATACTCAGCTTTTGTAATAGATAGAGCAACAATATTTTGTAGATTTAAAGCCCAAGATATAGTTGTACCATCCAGAGTAAATACAAACTCAATAGTACTCTTTCTACTATCAGTATCATCTGCTAAATCAGCATCTACATAACCTTGCAGTTTCAAACTTGCACCTGTGAACAGTGCCGGCTAAATGATAGAGCAAAAAATGCGGTCGCCTAAGGCCCCAAGTAAAAAAAAGGCCCCTAATTTTTAACCAATAGGGTTATTTATAATCAATAAATAAAATAATATTTTTTTTACCAGATAAAAAACAAATAAAAGTGAGAGAAAAATGCAATGTCCATAATATTTTTCACAACACTTTTACAACTAATGTTAAGTAGTAGGTTGTTATTGATAACAAAAAAAATAATTGTAGTGATATTTTCAAATAGAAAACAAAAGGCAACTTAAAACCTAGGATTTTTTGTAAAAATATTGTGAATGTTGCACTTCTAAAAAAATAGAATAATAATAAGAGTTGAGTTTGTAAACTTTTATTAGTTTTATCTAAGTCTACTACTAACACCACTTTTTTACTTACCACTATCAATCTACCACAACAAGTATGAAAAATTTTGTCAAACTTTTTCTATCTATAAAATTTCTTAAAAAAAAAAAAACTTTTACGTGATTCATATTAATTAGTAGAAATTTTGCATCTAAAATAAGATAATCAATTTTCGCCTTAGGCCCTCAAATGTATCCAACTGCCGCTGCCTGTGAAGCAAAGACATGTATCTGTTGAGCCTCTCAAATACCTAAGAATCCACTTGACTGCCTCCCAATGTTGCTTCCCTAGCCTACTTATATATCTACTCACAACTCCTACTGTATGTGTAATGTCTGGCCTTGTACACACCATAGCATACATCAAACTGCCAATAGCTGAGGCTTAGGACACCTTGCTCATATGGTCCCTTTCTTCTTTTGTCTTTGGTGACTGTTCATTACTTAGTCTGAAATGACTACCCAAGAGTGTGCTCACTAGTTTAGCTTCATTCATGTTGAACCTACTAAGAATCTTCTTCACATATTCTGCGTATGAAAGCTTCAATATACCATTAGCCTTGTTTCTAATGATTCTCATACCAAGGATTTTTTTTGCAGCTCCTAAATCCTTCATTGCATTTTGTTTTGACAATCGCTTCTTTAGATTATTAATCTCCTCAGTGCTAGACTCTGCAATAAGCATATCATCCACATACAACAGTAAAATGATATAAGAATTGTGAAAGAACTTAACACAGCAATTGTAATCAGGTTCACATCTCTTAAACCCAGTTCTATTCGTAAAACTATCAAATTTCTTGTGCCACTGTCTTGGAGCTTGCTTTAGGCCATACAAGCTCTTTCTCAATTTGTAGACTAGACTCTCTTGTCCCTGAACAAGACTGATCAATGTAAATTTCTTCCTCCAAGTCATCATGAAGGAGTGTTGTCTTCACATCTAATAGCTCAAGATGTAGATTCTCTGTAGCCACCATTCCCAAAACTAGTCTAATTGTTGACATCTTCACAACTGGAGGAAATATTTCTCAATAGTCGATGCCCTTCTTCTATTAGAACCCTTTGACAACTAATCTGGCCTTGTAGCATTTGCTACCATAATGCTCATTCTTTATTCTATATACCCACTTGTTGTGCAAAGCCTTCTTTCCTTCTGGAAATTCAGTCACTTCCCATGTTTGATTCCCTAATAAAGAGTCCATCTCATCCTTCATGGCTAACTTCCACTTGCTTGAATTTTCATCTTACAAGACTTCATCATAACATTTTGGCTCACTACCATCAGTCAACATGAGATAATTTAGAGCAGGTGAATAAAGCTATGGAGGTCTAATGATCCTGGAAGATCTATGGACTTAAGCTATAGGTGTACTCTGATCTACCTGTGAATTTACATTCTCCTTTTCTTCTTCACCTCTTTTTTGGACAATATTTTCAATCAATTTATCTAGTTGACAAACTCAGATTTCTTTTGATTTAATTCTGTAACATCTGGTATTACAATTGATCTGTCCTTGTACATAACCTATTTATTAAATATCACATTTTTGCTTCTGATAATTTTTCGATTTTGTTCATCCCAAAACCGATAGCCAAATTTCTCATCACCATAGCCAATAAAGAAACATATTTTAGACTTTTCATCAAGTTTACTACGAGCATTAGAATCAATATGAACATAAGAAACATAACCAAAATCTTTTAAATGGGAAAACTTTACCTCTTTACTGCTCTAATCCTCTTCAGGAATTCTGAACTCCATAGGAATTGATGGTCCTTAGTTTATCAGGTAAGCTGCAGTACTAACAGCATCAGCCCAAAAAGTTTTTGGTAATCCAGCATGTAACCTCATACTCCTAGCATGCTCATTGAGAGTTTTGTTCATGCGTTTAATCACACCATTCTACTGTAGTGTCCTAGGAATGGTCTTCTCCATCCTAATTCCATGTGCAGCACAATACTCATTGAACCCTCCATTTATGTACTCTCCTCCATTGCCTGGCCTCAGACATTTTACTTTCAAATCTGTTTCTGTCTCAACCATCGCCTTCCCCTTCTTAAAAGTCTCAAATACATCAAATTTATTTTTTAGAAAATAAACCAATACTTTTCTGCTTGAGTCATCAATGAAAGTGATGTAGTATCTTGAACCTCCAAAGGATGCAACTAGAGATGCCCCCCACAAATCAGTGTGTACTAATTCCAATTTTCCAGCCTTCGGTGTCCTGCTAGTTTTCAAGAAGCTCACCCTTTTCTATTTTCCTAAGATGTAGCTTTCACACATGTCAAGATTAAAAGACTTAAGTTTTGGTAGTTTCCCTTTTGACAGTAACATCTTCATCCATTTTTTACTCATGTGACCAAGTCTGCGGTGCCATAGACTTGCATCAGTACTTTCTTCAGCAACTACAATTGTGCCTCTTAGACTTGAGGTTATATACAACACACCATTTTTCTTTCCACAAGCCAATACCATTGCTCCTTTTGTAACCTTTCAAGTACTACCAACAAATGGTATTGCATGCCTTTCATCGTCAAGTTGTCCTACAAAAATCCGATTCCTCCTTAGGTTAGGAATAAGTCGAACCTTCTGCAGTAGCCAGACAAACCCACTGGGCAATTTAATCTGAACGTCTCCCATACCCCCAACATCCAAAACTTCTCCATCAGCCAAATACACCTTACCAAAATCGCCTTCAACATAGTTTTGTATGATTTCTTGGTGTGGAGTGGTATGAAACGAAGCTCTTGAGTCCAAAACTCAATCATCAAATGAACTATCTACAGCAAGAAGCAGTGCATCCTATACCTCATCTATTACAGTATTAGCAGAATCATCGTCATTCTTCTTCTTAGGGCTTTTGCAATACCTCTTAAAGTGGCCAGCTTTGCCACAGTTCCAACATTGTACCTATTGGCCAAATCTAGATTTACTTCTATTCTGATTGGAATTTATGGATTTTGATCTGTCCTGTTTGAATTTCTGTCATTACCTCTACTTCTTGTCTTAAGGTTTACGGCAGAACTAGACCCTGAGGTTTCACCTGTATATCTCCTTAGCCAGAACTAAATCTTGTATGTCACTGTACTTTAGCTTTTCTTTTACAGTAGAATTGCTCACTGCCATTCTCATAGCCTCCCAATTTTTTGGTAACGAAGCCAAAATAATCAATGCACAGATCTCGTCATCAAAATCAATTTCTATAGAAGAAAATTGATTTGTGATGGTGTTAAATTCATTCAGATGTTGTACTACTGATGCATTCTCTACCATCTTCAAATTGAATAGTTTCTTCATCAGATACACCTTGTTGTTTGTTGACGACTTTTCATACATACCAAACAAAGCCTTCATCAAATCCGCTGTGGTATTCTCCTTTACGACATTGTGTGCAACAGACCTTGACAGAGTTAGTTTGATAACTCCCAGTACTTGTCTTTCATAGTTGTAGGTTTCTCCCCAAAAAGTAGTAGGTGCAACTTCTTCCCATAAAGGTAGTCCTCAATTTGCATTTAATAGGCCACAAACTAAACGACACCTTGTGATAGAAATTAATTAATTAGCCAAGTTGTTAATTAATCAATTTATCATGCAAACGCGTGGTAGCACAAACAATTCACCAATAAACTAATTATGCAACGGAAAATAAATAACACGATGATTTGTTTACGAATAGGGAAAACCTAACGGCAAAAACTCCATCGGGTGATTTTCAGGTCACCACTCTCGAAACTCCACTATTATCACAACAAGTAGTTACAAGTAAAGGAATCCTAAGTACCTTACCAACCTATAGTTGAACCCTTACCCCAATACCCAATTGGACTTGTTCTGTAGTGACAGTTCCCCCTTTTTGATGCACGGCTCCCAAGTACGTGACTAACCAATTGCGTGGATCCCAGTACGCGACTTCAATCACCAACTAAGAAGGTTGTTGGCTGCAAAGTTCTTTAGTTCATCCACACGATGAAGATCAAGAAGATGCTAGGTTACAAAACCCTACGGTGCACATACACAACAACTTCTTCAAGAGAAAGAGATGAACTAGGACAAGAACTTTGTCTCTGGTTACAAATTGCTTTAACAGAGTTTTCTCAATGCTTGTGCAACTTGTGAACTTCATGACGGCCCTTAAAACAATCATTTTATATGTCTAAGGTTAGGAGAAAAGAAAGCCCAAAGACACATTCACAGATCCCAAGAAAATTAGATCAAAATTATGAAATTCTTAAACCTCGACAGATAGGAGGTGTCAAGAAGCTGTCGAGCAGGTGTCGAGCACACGGAGCTTGAACAGCTTTCTTAAACTCGATAGATGCAGCTGTCGAGCTTTAATGAATATGCACTTCTAGCTTGATTTCTTGAACAGACTTGAAGGCTTCAATACTTGATCTTGAAACATGGTTTCTTAAAGTATTTAAACACATCCTAAATCTACCTAATTACAAGTAAAGTGCGTTTTGTCAAAAGATAAGACAATTACATAAAATCATGACATATGTTCTTAACATGTGAAACACATATGTCCTAACAGCATCCTCTAGAATCCAAAGTCTATGCCATCAAATTTTTCTATTCCAGATGCCTTTCCTGTTTCCTCTGCCATTGCTCCCACTCAAACCTAACCCTAGGCTCTGATATCAATTGATGGAAATATGTACAAAATTTCTAGATCTATGAGATGCAAAAATAGAGAAACAATATACGCCAAAGAAAAATAATCACACACAAGACAGTATTTATGTGGTTTGGCAATTTGCCTACATCCATGGACTAAGCCTCAGAGAATCTCCCATTAAAAACTGTAACAATATTATTTCAGGTCAGATTATAATCCAGATCAAACACAACTAGGCTCCACAAAACCAACATATCAAACACCTAACGTGTAACACTTAACCCTTTATAATGAAAAATGCATGAACATGTCAAAATATGCCTTAATACAAGTTATTTTTTCCACATGGGGCCAACAATATCATCATCAACACAAATGGGATAGAGTCCAATTCAACAAAATTGAAAACAATTTGCAAAAATCAAGTTTTCATCAACTCCCATTCAAAATGAACCCAACCCTAGGTTTTAAGCAATCTTAAGACAAAATCTATGGAATAGAAAGATAAAAGTTATTAGAAATTATCTTAGAAGAGTCTTAGAGATGAAACCCAAATGAAATAGTGATGTAGAACAAATAGCACATGCCTTCCTGGAGCAACAAGGGCGCTGGAAGTCATAACGCAAGATCAAATGGGGGGTGCTAGTAAAGGCCATCAGGGCAACGGTGACGGAATTGCATGAAATTTGGCAGGTTGAAGGGAAATGGTATTCTGATCCAAACTCTTTACAAATGCCATGAGCGTCACCTAAATTTAGACAAATTCCATCGTTAAGGCCTCGAAAATAGTGTTTTTGCTATTTATAGTAACATTTGTTTTTCCTTAATACTTTTAATTGAAAAGTTAGAATAAGATTTTGCTTGTTTTGGGGTGTCTCTTAGAAACAACATTTTCAATTTCCGAAATTATATAAATTTTGCTATTTTTGGCAAAAATCACTATTTTGCCATCTAATTACGTGATTAGTGCGGATTACGGTTTCTGGGCATTTTCATAGTCGCCCTAGTGTTTCTTTTATTATTTAAACATATTGTAGCCTTTAGGGTAATTCAGTTTTTCAGATTTATAAAATTACAGGCTTTGTCTATTTCTCTCTAGTGGATTCCAAGACCTTATTACTTTGTGGATTAAAGGGACCCCTCATGGATTCAAGGTTTTCATACAGAAGCTAACATGTTTAGTTTCTTTTTCCATTCATAAAGTAACATGTTTGCTTTCTTGTAGCTTTCACGACATCAAATAGGTTGAGTTTTGAAGAAATTTGGTGGTTTGGGGAGTTGGAGTCACAGAGAACAAAATGACAATGTTTTTGAAAAGCTGACATTTCAAGCCCTTTAAAAATTGACTTTTTTCGCATTTCACAAGTTAGTGACTTGCAAGCCACTTGAGAGTTACTCGCGAAATGTGCAAATGCATAGAGCAGATTTTCATGGGTCAAGTCTGAGTCATGAAGCACTTGCATTGGAGTAATGAAACTCTCTGCCTAAATTTTTAAGAAATTGAAATTTCCTCATTTCAATTCGCAACTTGGATGGGATTGCATCCACTTGCAAGTTGAGTCGCGAAACTGCCAAACACTAAGTTTTTTAACACAAAAAATTTGGCTTTTTGAGAAAAACTTTCAAAGCAAAAGTGACAAAAATCACTTCAAAAAACAAACAAAACACTCAAAAATATTTTTGGTTTGATCAACTAGCAATTAAGCATACACACATCACATTTAAACACGTACAATCAAACAAATGAAATAGATATTCATTGAACATTAGACTTGTGTGTTGTGTGTGAGTATCAAATATGAATTAATACAAAGTCTAGCAGGAAACTTAAATGATCAATTCAATCAAGTCATACACAAATAACACAAAGTCAAGAGACCTATCTCACGAATAGAAAATAACGTATATAATTTCTCCCTAAAGTGTTTACTTGATTGAAAGCTTTTCATTTTGCTTCCTTTTTTTCATACTTTTTTTTATCAATAAAACTAAACTTTTGAGCATCTATACCATGAATTTTTTTATATTTCTTTGGAGGAAATGCCTCTGGACTTGCTCCACCTCTTCCTAGTCTAACTAATTTTCGAAGTGAGGCTTTTTCAGCTCTTTCTCTTTTTAGAGATTGACGTTTGAAGAGCTTTCTGAAAAAAAAATTAAATGTGAGGATATATATAAGATCAAGTCTACGAATGTATCAAGATCAATCAAGACTATTGGCCAGACAGTCATGACAAGCTTGAAAATCTATTTACAACAATTAAGCATATATTTTTAGATTTCACTCACATTCAATATAAGTGCATACATAATAAAACTAAGCTCGTAAATACATTACACCATTAGTACGAAAGTACTAGGTCAAACTCAACAAGTGATATGACACAACACAAGTGATCAAACTCTTTGGATTTTATACTTTTTATGTGATTTTGAATTTTTTTACTCACACAAAACAAAGCAATAAAGTAAGATTAACAACAAACAAACAAACTTTTAAATAAGAAGCAATTAAAAGAAACATCACATGATGAAATGAGTGCACCCTTCTATATGAATGAATAGATGTTAAACATGCAAGGGTCATACCAAACAAAAGAAGTCAAGGAATGATACCGACACCAATAGTCTTACAGAGAGACTCAAACTGTGAACCATCGAGTGTTTTATTGAAGATGTCAGCATATTGATTTTTGGTGTGAATAAATTCAAGAAACACCACTTTCTCTTCCATCAAGTCAAAAATGAAATGATATCGAATCTCGATATGCTTTGACTTTGAGTGTTGTACAAGGCTCTTAGAGAGATTAATAGCACTTGTATTATCATAGAAAATGCACATGGTGTCTTGAGAGATTCCATAGTCATGAAGGAGCTTCTTCATCCACAAGAGTTGAGCACAACAACTACCAACAGTAATGTATTCTACTTCAGCAGTTGATAAAGAGATTGAATTTTGCTTTTTGCTCAACCATGACATCAAGTTGTTACCACGATAGAAATACCCTCTTGAGATAATTTTTCTATCATCCACACTTCTGGCCTAATCAGCGTCTGAGTACCCAGCTAAGCAATCATTTAAGTCTCTTGAATACCAAATGCCAAAATCAGATGTTCTGTTGACATATCAAATGATTCCTTTGATAGTGGTCATATGGGATTCTTTAGGTGCTACCTGAAAACATGCACACACTCCAACACTAAAGGATATATCTGGTCTGCTAGCGGTGAGGTACAAGGGGCTGCCAATAATGCTCAAATATAATGTAGGATTAACCTCCACACTAGAAAGATCTAAGCTACATTTTTCTAAGGAGCTCATTGGTGTGGAGGCATGCTTCTTTGAGTGCAAACCGAATCTCTTGACAAGATTCTGGGCATATTTCTCTTAAGAGATGAAAATCCCATCTTTTCATTGTTTCACTTGTAGACCAAGGAAATAATTCAGCTCCCCTACCATGCTCATTTCAAATTCCTTCTTCATTTCTTCCGAAAATTCTTAAGCAAGAGAATTAATTGATGAGCCAAACACAATATCCTCAACATATACTTGGGCTACTAGAAGAGATTTTACATCTCGTTTCACAAAGATATACAATCTGCATGACCTCTTTTAAAACCACAGTCTAAGAGATATGTCATGAGACAAACATACAACCCATGGCACTTGCTTCAGCCCATATAATGCCTTTATCAACTGAAGAACGTGATTCGGGAAATGAGGATCTTGAAATCCTTTTGGTTGTTCAACAAACACTTCTTCTTGGAGGAATCCGTTACGAAATGTACTTTTGACATCCATTTGATAGAGCTTGAAGTTCATGATACAAGCAATCGATAATAGGATGCAAATGGACTCATGTCTTGCTACCGGAGCAAAAGACTTATTGAAATCTACACCTTCAACTTGAGTGTATCCTTGAGCCAAATCAAGATTTTTTTCTTACAACTTCACCATCCTCATTGGTATTGTTCTTAAAAATCCACTTGGTACCATTTACATGAGCATCATTTGGTCTTGGAACTAATTCCCACACATCATTTCTCACAAATTGATGTAATTCTTGATGCATGGAGTCTACCCAATTTTCATCTTGCAAAGCTTCTTCCCCCTTCTTAGGTTCAAATTAAGCAAGATAACAATGATAAGTCACATGATTTACACTATAACTTGTTCCTCTTCTTAGACGAAGACCCTCATCCAAATCCCCAATTATGTTGCTTTTGGGATGATTCAAACTCACTCTTAACGATGGTCTCTTTGAAGTAAATGCCTCATCATCACAAGATATAGGAGGTGGCACCTCCGGCAGAGTGAGAGGACTTGATGCACTTGAGATGACATTGTTTCTCTTCTCAATGGAACAAGAGTAGATTCCTTTTCCAGTGATTTTTTTTCAACATCACTATCTCAAGATAAATTACCATCATCATTGTTCTTCTTAAGATTAGTAGCATCACTACTTTTATCAACAATCATTTCCGGGATAGCATCATCTATGACCACATTGATTGATTCTATCACCATCTTGGTTCTTTTATTGAACACTCTATAGGCCTGGCTATTCATAGAGTACCCAAGGAAAATTCCTTTATCACTCTTAGCATCAAACTTCCCAAGATTTTCTCTATCATTGAGAATAAAGAATTTGCTACCAAATACTTGGAAATATTTGACTTTACGCTTCAATTCATTCTATATTTCATATAATGTTTTCTTGGTACCCGTTCAAAAGAAAATTCGATGAGCCTTCTCATCATAGAACTGAATGTGAAGAGGGGGAACAGGAGCAAAAGAATAAGAAGTCCCGAAACGAAAAGGGTTCCGAGCTGGATTAGATTTGCATTTGGGTGCCATGAGCAATCTATCTGAGAGAGAGAGAGAGAGAGAGAGAGAGAGAGAGAGAGAGAAAGAGAGAGAGAGAACACAATCACTATCCAGAAATATAGGGAGAAAA
The DNA here is from genome assembly GCF_932294415.1 of Quercus robur. NCBI lineage: Eukaryota > Viridiplantae > Streptophyta > Magnoliopsida > Fagales > Fagaceae > Quercus > Quercus robur. The sequence continues at coordinate 6,767,068 of NC_065536.1, forward strand.
GAAAGGGTATGTATTAATAAAATATGCATGAACATGTGACATGCTAAAAATAAATTGCATCATGGGTTGAAACCCAATCCAAACCTACCAATACACAATTTTCAATAATCAAGCACACATCTAAATGCATGAAACATTGTGAAAATGTTAATGGAATGCAATGCATGATCATATATCATCAATTAAACAACACACAACCCAAAAATTTCACAAAAATCTCAAAAACCCCAAATATTTTCAAAAACCCCAAAACCTAGGTCTAAAATGCATGAATGCATGAGAGAAGAGGAATTTAGGACACTTACCAATTGATTTGATCTTGGTAGGGGCCGAAAATGTAGTGGGTGTGAAGATTTTGGTGAGGGAAAAGTGTTTGGAGAGAGAGAAAAGGTTTTCTGTAGAGAAAGAAGTGAGAAAAGTGAATCTGATTTCGCGCTCCATATATAAATAGAAATCACAGCTCGATGGATCGAAGTATCTATCGAGATCTGTCGAGCACTAATTCTCGATAGATTTGAATCTGTCGAGGTGTTATCAAGGATTTATTGATGGCAAAAACACTTTGATGGATTGAGATTCTGTCGAGAATCTATCGGCCAGTAGAAAGTTTCTCAATGGATCCAGAAGCTATCAAGAATCTATCGAGACAAATTCCAGAAAGTTCGGTGGATTGAAATAACACTAACTTCTATCGAGAAAAGAAGAAAGAGGGGCTCGATAGAAGAGAATATGTCGAGGATTTGTCGAGAAGCTGTTGAGATTTAAGAAAAAGAGTTTTTCAAAGAGAGGAAAAAACACATAGAGATGAATGCAACAAGCAAACTACTCAAATATAGATCCAATCAACATGTTAAGCTCTCAAAAACATCTCTCAACAAAAAAAAAATGCAAAGAATTCATGATCCAAAACACACACACACACTAAACAAGTCTAACCAATTTTATATTTCAGAAACAAGTTAAGACAGTTTAGTGAGTATACATTAATATATGTATTCCTTGTGATAGCTAAATCACATTGTACTTGCACGTGTATCAAAAGTAGTAAAGAATTTACATGTTGCGTGTGAAAACATAGCAAGAGTACATACGTGTCTCATATTATGATGATTTGAGATATGAGAAAATCAAATACACTCACACACAATCATAACTGCTTGATGGGGACTATCACTATCGAGGTACATCCTATAACTCCCACATCTTCTAAAAACATGCTTGCAACCATATTTAAAAGCATTTTGATTCTTTTTGCTTTTGTTTTTCTTTGCATATTTTTCTTTTTGAGCATATCATGCATGGGCATATAAGAGAGAGAGAAGAAATACCAAATTATGTAACCTTAAACATGACAATTTTGCTATGCCAAAGCATACAAATGTTATTCATGATTGGCAGGTTTTAGTGGTGAGATGGTTATTTATGCCTTTCTCTTAGGATTTTTTAGTCATTCCTATCAAAAAGAGTGATATGAGTGTTAAATATAAGAGATTACTTAACCTTACTCATCACAAACATGAGCCACAAAGCTCACTTGCTTAGTTGCACATTGAGATGCTCATCTAAGCTACAAAAGATTCAAAGTTTAGAAACTCTGTTTCAATGGTCATCCAACGTACACAAGTAATAATGTATGCAAAACACACACTATTTTTGTATTTTTCTAATTTTTCAATTTTTTTTTTTATTTTTATGAAAAAAATAAAATAAATCAAAACCGAAAACAAACAAATAAAAACATGCTAAACAAAGCATAGCATAAAAATTAGACTGACTCAAAAAGAAGAAAGCAAAACAAACAAATAATGGATAACCATAAGGGGAGAGAGAGAGAGAAAAAGTGACTAAATCACTTAGAGCCTTTTTCCTTCCACACCTTGGAAGAACCTTTCCTTTGAGTGAACCTTTGATCTGGTGGTGGTGGGGGGGGGGGGGGAATTGAAACTGTTCAAGTTCGAATGGAACATAAAGGTCTTGAGAAGATTTCCAAGAGGTGTGAAAAAGGATGGAAACTGATTCTAGATTCCAAACGAAAGCATACTATTGCTTTGTTAAGTAGCTAACCACTTGTAGCAATTTGGACGAGTATGCCCTGTAGCTCCACAGTGATAACAGAGATGCGGCTTCTTCGGTTGAGACTTTTTGTTTTTCACCTTCTTAGTCCTAGGGTTTCTAGTCTTTCTTTTCAACCTTAGGGGTGCTCCTAGAATAGATTTTCCTTTGTCTATATTCTCACTAGCTATTTCAGTTTTAGATTCATTGTTCTCATAATTAACATTATTAGCAAGTGAGACAAACATAGTAGTACTAGATGAGGCAATATTAGGAGAAGAGAAATCATACCCCAAACCGGTTTTATCAGAAGCAATTTTCTGAAAGCTTAGCATCTCATCGAGCTTTGCATTGGAAGTCTTCTCTAATTGAGCTCTAACCTAGAGCAGTTCTTCTTCAAGCTTTTTTGTCTTTTCAGCAAGGAAGTTGTTCTTGAACCACAAAGCTCCAATAGTTTGATTTGCTTCATCAACCTTTGTAGAGAGCTCCTCTTGATCCAGCGCCACATCACTCAGTATCTTGGTGGCTAGTTTCCCATGCTTCTCAGAAACCTTGTACAACTTAGCATAGGCTATATGGATGTCATCTTGTTCATCCATTTTCTTAAACTTAGACTTTACCAAGTCCTCTTCTTCATCTACCTCTTTGACAATCCCCTTAGTAGGATTCACTATAGCAGTGAAGGCATTCAAGATTCCCTTGTCATCATTGTCATCTGACTTATCCTCAGGCTCGATGTCACTCAAGGTAGCAGCAATAGCCTTAATTTTCCCAATTGTCTTGAGATATATTGGACATTCATGTTTCATGTGTCCAAAACCTTGACATTCGAAGTACTTTGGTTTGGAGGGAACAGTGTACTGACCGCCATCCTTAACATCCTTCTTTCCTCTATCTTGGCTCTTGAATTGAGAAAAACTGGATCACTTTCGGTCTTTATCAAATCCTTTCACATTGGCATTCTTCATAAAGTTCTTGAATTGCCTAGTGATGTAGGATTTCATCTTGGAATTTTCATCATCAAAAGACTCATCAGTCTTACTGCTTTTGGCCTTCAGTGTCATGATCTTACCTTCGCTTGCTTTCCTGATTCTAGTCAAACCCAATTCATAGGTTTGCAAGTTGCCAACCAGCTCCGGCAAAGGAATTTTATCAATGTCATTGGATTCTTCAATGGCAATGATCTTGGCATAGAATCTCTTAGGCAAAGATTTGAGCACTTTTCTTACAATCTTGGGTTCGGGAATAGTTTCCCCAAGATTAAAGGCAGAGTTGACTATGTCCTTCAGCTTGGCATAGAACTTGTCAAATGACTCATCCTCCTCCATCTTAATTTCTTTAAAGCTCGTAGTAAGCCTTTGAAGCTTTGAATTCTTGACAACCTTAGTCCCTTCATAGGTTGTCTGGAGGATAGTCCATGCTTCTTTAGCAGTTTCAGTAGAGGATATCTTCTTGAACTCCTCATTGGCGACTGCAATGAATAGAGCATTTAATGCTCTGTTGTTGAAATTTGCCGCTTTGATCTTGGCATCATCCCAATCAACTAATGCTTCCTTTGTCTTAGTCCAGCCAATCTCCACAGCTTGCCACACCTTTTCATCTAAGGACTGCAAGAAAGCTCTTATGTGTACATTCCAATATGCATAGTTAGTGCTATCAAATAAAGGATGTATAATAAGAGATTGTCCTCTATCCATGACTAACGGGGGTCAATGGATCACACAGCAAAGATTAACCCTAATCAGAGTGAGCCCACTCTGATACTACTTGATATGCCAAGAATGTATTGACCCCTTTGGTAAATTAATCAACTAATTAGCCAAGTGAATTAATTAGATTCAATTGCATGCAATAAGCATGATAGCAAAAACAAATCACCAACTAAGTTAAATGCAGCGAAAAATAAATTTGACACTGATGATTTGTTTATGAATGGGGAAAACCACCGAGGCAAAACCCCACCGGGTGAATTTAAGGTCACCACTTCCGAAAATCCAATATTATCAAAACAAGCGGTTACAAGTAAAAGCAATCCCAGTACCTAATATCAGCCTACAGTTGAACCCTTACCCCAACCCAATTAGACTTGTAATGTAGCAGCAATCTCTCCATTCAATGCATAAATCCTAGTACGTGACTAATCAATGATGCACGAATCCTAGTACGTGACTAACACACCAACTTGAGGGACATGTTGGCTGCAAAGTTCTTCAGCTCATCCAACAATGAAGATTCGGAAGCTCCTTGGTCACAAAACCCTTGGCGCAAAGACGCAGTAGCTTCTAGAGAGAATATGATAAACTAGGACAAATTCTATCTCCGGTCACAATTTGCATGTAACAACAAGTGCAACAACCTTTGCATCGCTTGAGATGGCCCTTAAAATAATCCTTTTATATGTCTAGGGTTGTGAGAAAAGAAACCCTAGACAAGTACACATGGATATGTGTGAAATTAGATCTGGAAGTTTTGATTTTGTAATTCTCGACAGATACAGCTTCTGTCGAGTTGCTGTCGAGCTTCATAATTAAATCTCAATAGATATGATTCTATCGAGCTATTTGTTGAACTTTAATGAACAACACTTCTTCACTTGTTTTTTGGACAGATTTGCATGACTTCAATACTAAACTTGAACTCTTGTTCCTTGAAGTACTAAACCCATCCTAGATCTACCCAATTACAAGTAAAGTGCGTTTTGTCAAAGGATTAGCCAATTTACATAACATATGTCTCTAACAATTCTCACATATGTCCTAATAGTTTATATTATTTCAATGGGTCCTATGTTAAAATAGGAGATGAGAAAATATTGTTAAGTAAGGTGTTAAAATAGATAAAGTAATTTTTTTGGGTATTAAATGCTAAATTTTTAAGCACTCCAGATGTGAATGCTCTTATACATGTAATCATCTCCACCAGTTGTAGACCCACGTAATGTATGAGAATATTACTAACGATCATTTTGATGTTAACTTTTATTATTTGAAATTAAAAATTTAATAATAATAATTTGTTAAGGATCATTTTGTGAATTGCCAAAAGAAAATTCTTACCGCATAAGATAGTAAACTAACATTAAGTAAAAATAAATAAATAAAACCCAAAGATATATACATATTTTATCAAATTATTCAAACAAAATTTTGTCAAGAAATCTTTTATATCAACCATCAAATATATGACATACCCTAGAAACTTCATAATTAAATATAGTGTAGAGTAAATATGACTTTTCAACTTGACGTATTAAGAATAAAAAAATAAAAAGATGTAGAAAAATAAAAAGAAGATAAACCTTGGTGTAAATTTGTGTGCGGTTATTATTTGATTTTTTTTTTTTTTTGAGAAACAAAATAATTGCTAAATACACACACACACGCTTTTATTACACTCTCTCACTAGGTTCAAAGGTTATTATTTGAATGATTTTTGTGATTTATTGATAATAATCAATAAAAAATAATTAAAACCTAAAACGAATTGTTTTTCCAATACAATAGAGGAGCCTAGTTGATTGTCATTTAAAGTAATTAAAACAATGGAGAACATGCTCATATAGTCAAACATTTGTATTACATTTATATAGGCACATTTTTATAGTGCTTGATGACTTTTATATTCAATGAACTGTTTTAGAAAGGACTTTGATTATTATTATTATTATTATTATTATTATTATTATTATTATTATTATTAGAGTTGCAATTTTTAGATAGTTTATTCTACTTTGGCAAAGATAACATGGTAATAAAAATGAAGATTAATTGTAGTATAATTATATTATATATCTTGTAATTTTTTGGTGTGATGCATCTTAATATGAAGTATACATTATGCAAATATTTGTTCTTTATTTCAACTTCTAAAATCCAGGTGGTAATGAAAAAAAAAATCCCACAACTATTAGAAAATTTGAATTTTTTTATTATCAAATATTGGTTTTTTGCTTTCTTTTTGATTGGAGCTGAATAGTGAAGAATTTAGGCTCTCATTTTTGGGGATAATGTAACTTTTTTATGGAACCATATGCTTAGTACATCAATGGTTTCAAAAGTGAGGTACCAACATTTTAACGGAAAATAAATTACTAAACCAAAATTACCGTTGTCAAATATTCTTTTTACTATCCTCATTGCTACAATAAATCCAATGAAACACAACTTAGAAATTTTTATGAGTGTTGAAAACCCATTTATGAATGAAGTTTACTAACATAATAGTAATCTTCAATATTCATTCTTCAAATTTGTTCTTCTACATGAACATGGTCATCTTTGTTTGTTTTTTTTTTTTTTTTTTTAATCCTTCTTATAGTTATTTTATCAAACACATGGAAATATAGAACTGCAAATATTGGGATTACCTTCAGAATTGAAATAGAGAGCAAACCACTTTCTTGGCAGCATTTCATTGTAAAAGAGACATAAAAAAATTAAAAAAAAATTAAAAAAAAAAAAAAAACATAACAGTCCAATATATAAAACACGCTTTGACATACCATATAGTTTTAAGGAACATAGTGATATCTCCATTCAAGAATATAGGCTTGTTGTTTTGAAAGGAGCTTTATACTAGTAGGAGTTAAAATCCAAAACCATTCTTCTCCTGGTTAAGAGAGATAGAGGACATCTAATGGTTTATGTGCATGAGTATTTTGTTAATTTTGTAGTTTCGATAGCATTTTGGTCAATTGGAGGTTTTGATTTTCAAATTTTTCATTTTAAAGGCAAGTCGATAGTAGGTAGCTGTTTGGATCACACATAGGAGTGACAAGGGGTTAGCTTAACGTACTTTCTTTTAAGTTATGTTTTGAACATTGTCTTTCACCAAAAGTCTTGATTTTCAAAAACTCTCTTTTAAAGGCAAGATAATAGTAGACATACCCTTGGATCACACATGGGAGGGACATGTAACTTTGGCCCAAAGTACCTCCTTTAAATCATGTATTAAATTCATTCTTTCACCAATCTCTTTTTAAATCCAAGATATGAGTAAGTGTCCCCTCGGATCACAAATGGTTGTGATGGGGAGAGTTAACCCAAACTACTTCCTTTAAAAAAAGACATGTCAATTAAGGAAATAACATAGAATATGATTTCAAATAGAATATAATCAAGGGAAAAAAATACATATGGTCAACTTTGACTAAGCTGTTTTCTTTTTTCTTTTTCTTTTTTAAACAAACACACACACACACACACAAGGGAGAGGGAAAGGGCTTCTAACACAAAAGTGTTGATATGGGACTAAGGCTTTTGTCATTGTATAGATATTTCAATCATTTTGAAGGTTTTGATGAGACTTTTTGGAATTTTATGTGTATTTGTCATTTTAATGGTTTTAGGGATATTTCAATCTTTTTGAACTTTTCAATGTATTTTGCATGTTTTGGGGAGTATTTTGGAAATTTTTGAGGTTTTGAGGATATTTTGATCATATTAGGCATATCAAAGGTATTTGAATCATTTTAGTCATTCGTGTAGTATTGTGGTTATTTTGAATGGTTTGTGTTATTGAGTAAAGTCAATTATATAAAAGATATTGAATGGTAAACCATTTAATGCCCACTTAAAATGCGTAATAAAATAGTGAATATCATTAAACCAATTTATCGAAAGATAAAATTTAGGTACAATACATTAGGTGCACTATATTAGGTTCTCCAATTGAATTTAAATGTTTGGCTGCATTGAATTTAATTGTCATTGGAAAAGACAAGACTATTTTTATTTTTATTTTTTTGTTAATGCCCCAAGGTTTTGAATTCAATTTAAAAAAAAAAAAAACCGTAATATACTACACCTAAAATACTGTACCTAAAACTTACCCTTTATTAAATGGGCAAATTATTACAAAGCATAAATTTATCTTGAATATTTTGTAGAAAAATATTTTCAACTAGTCTATTATATTTATTAGAAAAAACATATTACTAGAAACATAGTAATCATTTAGTTCTATTTCGGTTTAATTGAACAAAATATTTCATTCTAGTCACTAAACCAATACAGTTAACTCCCTTTGTTCCACTTTGACTCAAATTCCAATCGATTTTAGTTGTTTTAGCCATTTTTAATCAATTCGGTAGGTATGCATTTGAAATATTATTTTTGTTTAAGTTATAGCTTCACATCTAATAATTTTACTTATTAATTTTTAAAAAACAAGATAAAATAAAAACTACAATGAATAAATGTCTAGTAAATGTGTTATGAGAAGCATTAGTTTATAATTTGATATTCTAATGATTAATTCAAAAGGCTAATCTTGGTAAAATGATTTATTATTAGTGGGTGTATATTTTTAACCATCACAAATAATACACTTTTTGTGAGGAAATTATACTGTCCCTAGCAAAAAGTATGGAGGGAAAAATTTCCCTCCAAAAGTTTTGATATTTTAATGATTATTTGTGAAGGCCAATCTTAGTCCTCACAAATAATTATTGCATTTTATTAACCCTCACAAATAATATCCTTTTCACGAGGGATTTTCATTGCCCCTCGCAAATAATTTGACGAAAACTTTTATCTCCAAAAAATGTTTATATTTTAATGATTATTTGCAAAGGCCAATCTTGGTCCTCGTAAATAATATAGAACCCACACAAAAAATAAAATTTCTACAAGGGATTTTTATTGTCCCTCAGAAATAAATTTGGTGGGAACATTTCACTCCAAAAATTTTGACATTTTAATAATTATTTGTGAAGGTTGATCTTCGCAAATAATTTAGTATTAGTGACGGTATATTTTTAACCATCACAAAGAATACATTTTTTGCGAGAGAATTATAATTGTCCCTCGCAAATAATATGGAGGGAAAATTTCCCTCCAAAATATTAGCATTTCTGATGGCTACGACACATAATTGCGACAACTTTTTTTGTTGGCCACAAATGTTTCACATTTTACCAAGTATTTGTGGCTTTATTTTTCCAACGGAAATAGGATTTTTTTAGAGGGCTTTTTGGGTCCGTCAAAAAATCTTTGTCGCTAAAAGGCATTTTTCTTGTAGTGATATCTTCTATTCGATTTAATCTATTTGATTTTAGGGGCAATGGCAACTAAATAGCTATGAATTGGCTAGATTCAATGAAGAGAGGAAGAGAAAAGAGGAGAGGAGATGGAGAGTTTAAGACATTAAAGAGCTTACATGGGAAGTTGAAAACAATAGAAATAGAGAGTCAAAGGTGTTATTGGAAGCTGAAGTGAAAACTGTAAAAGCTATAAAAGACTAATAGAAAAAGAATTTGAAATAAAATAATTTTTTTATTTATAAAAATAAAATAATGACATGGCTGCAATAATAAGTGTTTGTTTGGGAATAGCTTATTTAACTGAGATTGAAATTTTTTTGCTAAAAGTACTATAAATAAAGTTAAAAGGTAGCTCAAATAGTATAGTGAACTCATAAATAGTACCAAAAAATGCAATGAAACTCATGAATAATTTCAAAAATAAACTAAATAATAAAAAAAAGTTGGCTTTTTAAGCCAATATCAAATGCACACTAAATACTATGCTTCAACTTTTAAATGAATATATATTATTAGAATTCTCCATCTCAAGTCTCAAGTCTTACCGTGACATTTCTTGAAGTGGTAAAATATTTTGTCATTTGTTTTCCCAAAATACACTCACATTCTTTTTGAAGCAACATAAACAAAAGTAACAAAATATCTTTTCCAACCTATGGACTATACCTCAATGGAAACACATACATGAAAATAAAACAAAATCCAACACACTGTATTTTCTACTAGAGGATTATAAAGTGATACTGATATTTTTTATATAAAAATAGTAATTGTTGAACCAGTGGAATCTCTGATACCGGATTGTTGAAAGAACAGGTGATGGAAAGCACGAAATACTTTAGAAAATAACTCTTAAAGAAAATACAACACTTTACAAGCACCGCAATTACATCGGTGCACACACGGCACTTTACATTCACGCACACTAAATATAATCACCGTATAAAACTCATGTTTTACCTCTCCAATCCTAACATGCCATATCATCTTATCACATATTTAAGAATAAATACAATTACACTCAATCAATTCTAATACCCATATATAAATCCAATCAAATTGGGAATCTATTGAAATGTTATTAAGTGTGGTAGGATGTTTTAAATTTTAAGTAAAATGTTGATATGACAATTACTTATTGGATGGTGTAAAACATAAATTGTATACCCTATCCTTATAGAATTTAATCTCTTTATTAAATACACTCACTCACCGAATACACTTACATACACCTCACTTCTTCAGACACCTATTGACACTAGGAGACTTTTCCTTCAAACTTTTCTTCACACCACTCTACTCACTCTGCACCTCACGTGGACCTTTGGTTCCTATATATATGTGTTGTAAGTCGGTTAAACAACCGACATTGAAGCTTCTAGCTTCCTCTATTTTCTGCTAATAGAGTTTTAGTAGTTCTAGGTCTTAGCTTGTTTTATTTTATTTTTCTTTTCCAGCCCATGACAGCTTCTAGAATATTAGGAGAACTTGTGGGTGAATTTTACTTCTATATAGAAGTCTCTAGAGAAGCAAAGAAAGAGTATTATGGAAAAATATCTGGAATGCAAGAGAAATTTCTAGAGAAATAGAGAGAGTCGGTGCTTGATGTTTAACAGTAATCACATGGATTTAATGTCATACATTGCCAAAGGAAATGAGAGGCATCTTTACCAAAATTCGAAACCACTTTTCACTCTTGTGAGTCTGTGGCCCGTGCCATAAGTTAGGTGAAGAATGATTTAAAGCTGTATTGAATATGTCTTTGTACGTTCCTTTAGGAGGAAGACTCCAGCGCTTGAGTCTAGGAATGCAATGAATGTGGAAGATAGTGTAATATGGGTAGAGGATACTCCTCCCTTAATAGAACATCAAATTCTGTTTGATGTAAGTTCCTTGGACAGTTGTCCGTAGTAATGAAATTCTGTTATATGTTTCCAATCGAAAAAAAAAAAAAAAAAAGAATATGTCTTTGTATAACTTTTCTTTTATCTTGTAAGTTGTAATGTGTATATAAAATTAACCTCTAGAAAACTTCAGTGACCCTTTTGCGTCTTGGCAACTTGACTTATAATACAGCAATATATATAATTCTTTCCTATAAATTTCCCTCTGGAAAACAACAATGATCAGTTGATTAGTACAGGCCTTCCTTGTATAGTTAACACCTATCTGACACATGTAGAGTTCCATCTAATGCGATCAATGCTTAGTCCTGTATTGGCGATATGGTCATTTCTTATATAGGTGTACCGACACTTCACAATTTTTGTGAGCAATTATAATTCCTAACCTAAAAATGATAATAATTTTTACTCCTGCGTATATCATTCGCTTTCACGAACTAAAACCCACATTATACTTCACCTTTTTTGCACCTCTATGGCTGATTTACCATCCCATATTACAGACGTTCATCTTGGTAATATAGCATGTGTTTAAGTGGATGTCTTTCAGGTTGTGGGGATGTTAGGAATCTGGTTTGATTGTACGAAGATTAGGTCTGTGTGTGATTGTTTGGTCTCGTGGGTTAGGTTTTTTTTTTTATTAATATGTATCTGTGACGCTTTGGGATTTATTTTCTCTTTCATCATTCAGTTTTCGGAATAATTTTAAATTTTACTTTTGTTGCAGCAGACGACCAATGATAGTGAAGGAGGGGACAGCACATGATGCATATGACAACCTGGAGGGCGACTCGAAGAGGGGGGTTAATCTCTTTTACCGGTTGTTTTTCTCTACAGCAAGAAATATTAGATGTGGTTGTTGTTGAGTACTTAAATATTTGTGTGCTTTTTGTGTGCTTTCTGTTGAGTACTTAAACCTTTTTTGTCTTGTTTCTGAAAAAAAAAAAAAAAAAAAAAAAAGTTGTTGTTGAGTACTTAAATATTTGTGTGCTTTTTGTGTGCTTTCTGTTGAGTACTTAAACCTTTTTTGTCTTGTTTCTGAAAAAAAAAAAAAAAAAAAAGAAAAAACAAACAAACAACCTTTTTGGTACTATATACCATTTATGTATTCGAAGTCATGAATTTGTATGTAATTTTATTTTTAGATTGCCTTTTATGTACTCGAAGTCATGAATATGTATGTTATTTTATTTTTAAATTGATTAGTTTTCAATATTTTTCGGTCTCTATAGCTTGGAAAAATTATAGTGCATAGATGTTTAAAGTTTAAATATTATGGTCCAAGAGGTCCAAATGAGGCCTATTTATTTATAGATTGAGTAAACTTTTTTTTTTTTCTAGAAAATATAGAACAATTAAACTAACCATGAATTAGTCTAGCTAGGTTAACTTTGTTAGAAGTATTAGGTTAAATGATTAAATTTACTATATTACAATAACTTTAAACTTTTGGGATAATCGTTAATTTAACATAGTATCAGAACATGAGGTTTTGAGTTCAATCCCTATTTCCTCCACTTTACCTCCTATTTAAATTTCCACATGTTGGAGTAGTTTTGACCCACAGGTGAGGGAGATGATAAGAGTTGTGACTAATAAGTCAATTGTGTAAATGTACAGTTGTGACAGTTAGTTTGGTAGTTAGTTGCTGATGGAAATATGAGTGTACGTAGCGGAAAAATTAAAATAATGGATCTACTTCATTCACAATCTATGACATGTTTTATGTAAGTTTCAGAATTCAAGAATAAGAAAGTGTACCTTGGTGTGGTAAATTTCAAAAACTGAAGATTAGAAGTTCTTGAGAATACTTTCAATCTTCACTTTAATTCCACTTATGCCCAAGAAGTGTGGTCTCTCAATCAATTTTTTCAAAGAGAATGAGAATAGTGTCTTACACCACATACAAACCTTTTCATATCATTATATAAATTCTGTATGTTTCTCTCCTTAAAACTGATTATCTAATTGGGCTAGCCTTTTGGGCCTTACCAATTGGGCTTTAGTATGTGGCTTGAAGTGAGACCAAAAGGGAACAAATAAAATACTAGCTCCAATGGGCCTTGGGCTTTTCTATCAACTCTTGACAAATCCAAAGTTACCATTAATTATATTTAATACCACTATATAAATATAATTGCACTCTAGGCCTTACTAATAAATTATATCTCAATACTTTATTATACATATAACCCCTTCATAAAATATTCGTAGTAATACAAAGTTAAGAATGTAAACTGCTACTTTGTAAATCACTACATCTTAATTCTTGAGTACCCGGTTTAATCCTTTTAAGTTATTCTTCATATATTTATGAAATCCAATTTCATAAATATATACTTTAGTAATTTCTTACCAAAGTGGTTAGGCCTAACTCTCTAAATAACAAATCCATTAAACGTATCTTAAGGGAATATTTTTTATTTCCATTAAGAGACTATGAATTCCATCTTGAGAATATATATTCCATTAACACTAAATGTGGCTGTCCAACATACTGAGATTTTGACCGTTAATATAGATCTCACTCCTGATATATCAAAGTAGCTTACACTTCATGATCAGGTCTATTATTCTCTTAGGATTAAGAGTTTATGTAAATAGAAGTCGTGAGATTTATTATTCAATTGACAGTCATTAAGAGAATAATAAATCTCACAATGGTCCAGTTCAATATATCTTAACTCTTAAAACACATCCATTAGAAGTCTCCACTTCCATGATCAAGACAAATTATCTTAGTTGATATGTTATAGTCTTCATAGATGAAATGCCCAATTTCATCACCGGCTATAAACTATAATTCTAAGTTTACAAAGAGCTTGTAATTTATATTTTCTGTAACTTTTCACATAAATCACATACTATGCATCTCATGGACTATATGCTAATGTCCGAATATTCATATTATCATTATTTTAGATAATAATAAAAAAAATTTATTAATCACAATATTAAGTCATACATAAGGTCATACATAATGTCTTACTTAATATCATACATAGCATCATACAACAGAATTTAAGGGTACTAATCCTAACAGTTGCTTTTAACAAAAGGGGTGAGAGGGTAGTTAGTTAGTACTTGTAATAGAATTTGTACTCACTATAAATAAGGTAGTACTCTATTGTAAGATGATAAGAAAAATATGAATGCTAATACTCTCTATTCCTTAATTCAATCAATCTCTCTCTTCCTCTCTCCCTTTCTCTAAGGAGGCCTAGTTCCTTCGATAGAACCACCTTTCCCTAGAACTACCTTTCCCTACAAGAATTTGGAATTCTATCAAATTGATATCAGAGCTTAATTCTGTCACCATGACAGAAACTTAATCCTTTTCTTCTCTCAATGACAAGATAAACATTCTTTCTTCAACAACTGATCAACACGAACAGGAAATATGAGAAATCCATCAAAAGTTGGATGTTGTGACTTCGATGCTATAGACATTAGCATAGACAATGCAGGGTTTGACGAATGTTGCAAATCAATGGCAACAAAGAAGTTTTTCAACAAGAAGATCTTCGTCCCCTGTTGCAGGAGCTCAATCAGATTCAATGTTAGCCATGCCAAAAGTTGTTAAGCTAGAATTTCCAAGGTTTAGTGGTGACAATCCCTTAGGGTGGGTCTATAAAGCCAATCGATTTTTCCACTTGTACAATACTCCTACCAATCAAAAATTCTTTTAGCTTCATATCACACGGAGGATGAGGCCTTGGTTTGGTTTCAAGATGCTAAGGAAGCAGGTCAATTTACAAGCTAGGATGTCTTTGTACAAGCTTTGCATATCAGGTTTGGAGCTTCAACATATGATGATCCCATGGAGTCTTTGACAAAATTAAGGCAAGCTGGTTCTATATCCACTTATAAAACTCAATTTGAAGTTCTATCAAATAGGATTAAAGAGTTATCTGAAAGGAATAAGCTTAGTTGTTTTCTGAATGGATTGAAGGATGGAATTCGTTTACCTATTAGAATGCTTAATCCAAAGAATCTTAGTTCTGCCTTTGGCCTTGCCAAGATTCAAGAAGAATATCTTTTCACTAGTAAGAAAATTACTAAACCATGGGCTGATACTCCAAAACCCTCTATTCTTGGCCCCCTACCTGCATTCAAGAATGACAAGATTGATCCAAAGATTGCTAAGTTCCCAATCCAAAAGCTTCCTACTTCTCAAATTGAGGAGAGAAGGAAGAAAGGCCTCTGCTTCCATTATGAAGAAAAGTATCATGCTGGGCATCAATGCAAGTCCCCAAGGATCTTTCTTATGTAAGGATTAGTTGGGTATGATCCAGACACTGTGGAAGTAAAGGGTGAAAACCAACTGGAGGTGTATGCAGACACTGTGGAAGGTACAGCAGCTGTAAGGAAGGTGCATGTAGACACTGTGGGAGGTATAGAAACTGTAAAGAACAATTTTGCTGAAATCACACTCTATGCTTTGTTAGGTAGCCCCTCCCCTGGTACTATGAGAGTATTGGGTCGAATCAAACATAAAGAGATGGTAATCTTGATTGATAGTGGTAGTACACATAATTTTTTGGATGTGTCTACTTGGTCAGCTTTGGCTCTGCCCTTATCTATAAAGGATACCTTTGAAGTTAAGGTTGCTAATGGATCAATGCTCAAGACTAGATGTGTTAGTTCTGGAGTTTCCGTTAAGACTCAAGGGTACCTTTTTGAGGTAGACTTGAATGTATTACCACTTGGTGATCATGCTGTAAAGTGAAGGACCCCTGTAGGGCCTTTCTGAAGTGTGGCCCAAAAACACGGCCAGGGGGGAATGAAAAGAGAGAGGGGAGCAAATGTATCTGAATACTCAATGCCATACGCCTGGGTGAAGTGTGCCATCAGAGTGAGTCTTCACTTTGTTGGGAACCCAATGGTTATACTTTTTGGAGCTAATCCAATGGCATTTCAAGTTACTTACCATGCAATTCTAATTTGAAGGACAAGCTGAGTTGTTAAGAGGTCTTCAACCTTTTCAACCTATTCTTCAAGAAGCTTCAGAGTTCTTTAAGCTTGTTGTAAATAAAGGCTTGCTATTACAAATTACTTATAGCAACTCTACCCCACAACCACTGTAGTAGCATTCTGTTTTGGATCAACTACTCTTGGAGTACAGCAATGTTTTTGAAGTTCCCACTGGCTTACCCCTTCTACGAGATTAGGAACACCAAATTGTTTTGAAGGAGGGCACTCTTCCAATCTGTGAAAGGCCATACAGGTATCCTTACTACCAAAAATATAAAATAGAAAAGATAGTTCATAAATTATTAGAAGCTGGATCTATTAGGCCTAGTCAAAGTCCTTTCTCTTCACTCTCTTCACCTATATTGCTAGTCAGGAAGGTAGATGGTAGTTGGAGGATGTGTATTGACTATGGGTCTTTAAATAAGGCTACAGTTAAGGAAAAATACCCCATTCTAGTGGTGGATGAGCTCTTGGATGAGTTGTCTAGTGCCACCATCTTTTCCAAGTTGGACCTTATATCTGGGTACCATTAGATCAGAATGAAGGATTTTGGCATTCCAAAGACTGCATTTAGGACTCATGAAGGGCATTATGAGTTCCTTGTTATGCCCTTTGATTTAACTAATGCTCCTTCCACCTTTCAGACCTTAATGAACCATATTTTTAAACCCTTTCTAAGGAAGTTTGTTTTGGTATTCTTTGATAATATTTTGGTGTTTAGTCATACTTTAGATGCCCATGTTTCTCATCTAAGGACTATATTGAATGTTTTTCTTGAGAAGAAGTTGTTCTCTAAGCAAAGCAAGTGTGTTTTTGGGTGCCAAGAAGTGGAGTACTTAGGCCATTTGATTTCTGGCCAGGGTGTTAGGACAAATCATAAGAAAACTGAAGAAATGTAGCAATGGACTATTCCTACTTCAACAAAGGCTTTGAGGGGCTTCTTGGGGTTAATTGGCTATTAGAGATAGTTTCTTAAGGACTATGGACTGATTGCAACCCCATTGACTACCCTTCTTAAGAAGGATTCCTTTCACTGGTCTCAACAGGCTGAGGAGGCTTTTCATGCTCTTAAACAAGCTATGTCTAGTCCTCTAGTCCTTGCTTTGCCTGATTTTTCGAAATCATTTGTGGTGGAATATGATGCCTCTAGGTTTGGCATAGGTGCTGTTCTGAGGCAAGAGAATAGGCAACTAGCTTTTCATAGTGAAGCTCTTAAGGGAAGGTGTTTACCCTTGTCTACTTATGAAAAGGAACTACTGGCATTGGTTAAGGCAGTGACAAAATGGAGGCCATACTTGGTGGGGAGACCTTTCTTGATTCGTACAGATTAGCAAAGTCTAAAGTTTCTTCTTGGCCAAAGGGTGGGTACTCTTGCTCAGTAGAAGTGGCTTACCAAATTGTTGGGATATGTGTTTTTTGTGGAGTACAAAAAAGGCAAGGAAAATAAGGTTTTTGATGCTTTTTCTCAAAGGGACTGTGGTTCAAATAGCCATGATCAAGGTGATTCCCTTTTCCTTATCTCTTTTCCTTGTCCTTTATGGTTAGATATTCTTAAGGATAATTATAAGGAGGTTGGGAATGAGTACTTGACTCTTTTTTCGAGATTGGAAGATTCCAATACATCTCCTGCTCGTTTTGCTGTGCAAAATGGGCTTCTTTGTATAAGGACAAGATTTTCCTTAGTGCTTCTTCTTCTTTGAAGCTATTAGTTTTACAATATGTTCATAACAGCCCCATTGAAGGTCATTCTGGGTATTTGAAAACTCTTCATCGAGTTAAGCAGGATTTCTTTTGGAGGGGTATAAAGTCTAATGTTAAAAATCATATCAAGTGTTGTGAAGTTTGCCAGAGGATTAAGGTAGATACAAGTAAGCCTACTGGGTTGTTGTAGCCTTTGCTTATTCTTGAGAAGCCTTGGTTGGACATTAGTATGGATTTTATTGAGGGTTTGCCTAAGTCTCAAGGGTTTGAGGTCATTTTGGTGGTTGTTGATAGGCTTACCAAATATGTACATTTCCTACCTTTATCTCATCCTTTTACTGCTGCTAAGGTGGCTACTGCCTTCATGCAAAGTGTGTTTAAACTACATGGAATGCCTAAATCCATTGTTAGTGATAGGGGTGTTGTATTCACTGCTAATTTTTGGCAAGAGTTGTTTAAACTTCAAGGTACTAACTTGGACATGTCCTCGGCCTATCATCCTTAAACTGATGGTCAGACTATGGTGGTCAATTGAAGTTTGGAACAATATTTAAGAGCCTTTCTTCTTGATAGGCCTCATACTTGGGCTGCTTGGATGCATTTATCTAAATTTTGGTTTAACACTAATTACCATACCTCAACTAAGATGACTCCTTTTGTGGCTTTGTATGGATATCATCCTCCTAAACTTTTGGACTACATTCCAGGCACCACTCAAGTGGCTATAATGGACCAATTATTACATGCTAGACAGGATCTCATTGCATTGTTGAAGTAGAATTTGGTCTTAGCTCAGGCCAGAATGAAAGTGCAGGTTGATCAACAGAGATCTAATAAGTCTTTTGGAGTTGGTGATTGGGTTTATCTCAAATTCCAACCTTATAGGTAGCTCTCTTTACGAGTCAAAGGCTTTACTAAGCTTTCTCCTCGGTTCTATGGTCCATTTCAGATTCTACAGAAAATTGGAACTATGGTATATAAGTTGGACCTTCCTGCTAATTGTCAACTCCATCCTATGTTTCATATTTCTTCTTTGACGCAGAAGCTAGGCGAGAATGTTGTGCCTTTACCTACACTCCCCCCTATTGATTCTGCTAGTCTCCTTCATCCAAAACTAGTTGCAATTCTGTAGCACAGGTCCAAGCAGCTTAGAAGGTGGTGCATTACTGAAGTACTGGTGCAATGGCAAGGCCAATCTATGGAAAATGCCACCTGGGTGTCCCTTTACAAGTTGCAACATCAATTTCCTCACCTTGTGGGCAATGTGTTTTGAGAGTGGGGTATAGTAACCTTGAGGACAAGGTTTTTTAAGAGGGGAGGAGTTGATAGGAATTGTGACTAATAAGTTAATTGTGTAAATGTACAGTTGAAGCAGTTAGTTTGGTGGTGGCAGTTAGTTTGGTAGTTAGTTGCTTGTAACAGAAGAAGTGAGAGGGTAGTTAGTTAGTACTTATAACAGAATTTGTACTCACTATAAAGAAGGCAGTACTCTATTGTAAGATGATAAGAAAAATGATGAAGGCAGTACTTAATTCAGTCTATCTCTCTCTTCCTCTCTCCCTTTCACTAAAGAGGCCTAGTTTCCTTGAAAGAACTACCTTTCCCTACAAGAATTTGGAATTCTATTAGGAGAGTGCTAGAAATATGTGGTTGAATTATTAAATTTACCACATCCCAATAGTTTAAACTTTGGTTACAATCGGTAATTCAACAAACTTAGAATAATATAGTATATAAATAAACTATATATTGGGTTCATCATAAATAGCAAAATTTCAATAGTCAAGAAGTAGTTGTCCCACATGTTGGGCTAGTTTTGGCCCACACGTGAAGAAAAGTGTTAGAAGTATGTGATTAAATTATTAAATTTACCATATTCCAATAGTTTAAACTTTTGGGACAGCTAATAATTTAACAAACTTAGAGTAATATAGTATATAAATAAACTATATATTGATTTCATCATAAATAGCACAATTTCAATAGTAAAGAAGTAGTTGTCAAGGGTTTTCTGCTATAGACATCATTAGGTTGAATTAAAACTTGTTTCTGCTCTTTTCTATTTCCTTCTCTCTCTCTCTCTCTCTCTCTCTCTCTCTCTCTCTCTCTCTCTCTCTCTCTCTCTCTCTCTCTCTCTCTCTCTCTCTCTCAATCACCGGCCAAAATGGGCAAATGCCCTTTTTGTGCAAAAAAATTAGCGTTTTGTCCCTTTTCCCAAACTAATTAGGGAAATGCTTCTCTTTTGTAACTCGATTTTCTCAAAATTGAGTTTCAATTTAAAACTCAATTTTTGGACAATCAGTTATAGCAAATTGAAAAAAAAATAAAAATAAAAATTTTGGAACTCGAGTTTAGCTCGAGTTCCATGCAATTTTTTAAAGACCTATAGTGGCGTTTTAAAACATGCAAGTTTTTTTTTCTTAAGTCTGATCACTCCATAGGGAGCCCTATAGTGGCATTTTAAAGCCCTATAGTGGCGTTTTAACATGCAAGTTTTTTTTCTTAAGTCTGATCACTCCATAGGGAGCCCTATAGTGGCGTTTTATAGCCCTATAATGGCGCTTTAAAACCCTATAGTGGCATTTTAACATGCAAGTTTTTTTCTTAAGTCTAATCACTCCATAGAGAGCCCTATAGTGGCGTTTTAAAGCCCTATAATGGCGCTTTAAAACCCTATAGTGGCATTTTAACATGGAAGTTTTTTTCTTAAGTCTAATTACTCCATAGGGAGCCCTCTAGTGGTGTTTTAAATACCTATAGTGGCGTTTTTTTATGGAACTCGAGTATAGCTGCGTTTCATGGAGGCCTATAGTGGCATTTTTAATACCTATAGTGGTTGTTTTTTTATGGAACTCGAACTCCATGAACTCGAGTTCCATGCAAATTTTTTATTTTTTATTTTTTTAAGTTTGATCACCCCATACTTGATTTTCTACAAATCGAGTTTTATATTGAAACTCGATTTTGAGAAAATCGAGTTACAAAGTAGGGGCATTTTCCTAATTAGTTTGGGAAATAGGGCAAAACAATGATTTTTTTGCACGAAAAGGGCATTTGTCCATTTTCTCCCTCAATCACCTAACAACTTTGACATGGATAAAATGGAAATTAAAAAAAAAAAAAAAAATTGTTAACAATGACAATTGTTGTTGTTAAGCTTCACATGGTAACGTAAATATAATTAAGAATTTGTGAGGACAAAATTTGGCTACGAATTTTGTTGTAACTTAAGATTACAACTTCCACTTAAAAAAACTAATATGACTTCATATTTTGAAAATATAACCATTAAATTGCATATTCTTTATGTTCTTAACACACATGTCAAATTCCATATCATGTATAATTTTATACTATGAAAACTCAAAATTTAAACATTTGATTGATGATATAGCTATTAATCTTTGATTTTCTTGAAATTTTGCAAATATGAAGGGTATAAAAAGAATATGTAATCCAATGAGCTATTTGTTAAAATTCATATCCAATAAATTAAAAAGATATTGAATGAAGTTGTAGCCTTAGGAGACAACTAAGTTTGTTGTCAAACTTTGTTCAATTTGTTATTATGATTTTTTAGGATTAAATTGTAAATTCTACACTCTAAATTTGGGATCATTTTGATTTGTCCTCTAAAATTTTAAATTTTAAATTCTTGGTCCATAATATTATGTAACAAATCTATGATAATTTGAAACATGCTTCTTCCACTTAAAAAAAACAAAAAAAAAAAACAAAAAAAAAAACAAAAAAAAACAAAAACAAAAACAAAATCAAAAACAACAAAATGAAACATGCTTGAAATCTAATTGTTGATGCATTACATGATTCATGTTATTGAATTTAACATAGTATTTAAAATAATTTTAAAGAAATTACTTCTTATATAATAAGTGCATTACAGAAATTTGATATAAATTCAATTTCTTTCCTTCCATTCTTCTTTCTTTTGCCTACATCAAACCGGCAATCTAGAACCCCCCAAGCCTATACGTACAAGGGTGTGGTGAGTTAGATTGATTAATAAACCCACAGGTGGAAAAGGGGAGGAGTCTAGCACTCTTTTTAAACCTTAGGGGAGCACTTTACAATCTTTTCATGTTACTGGGCATTAACCCCTTGCCCAGATCAGTGCACACACGTACGTCCCTTGCTAGTTGCTTCCCTATTTTAACTCCTTATTGACTATTTTTATATAATTGTTTTTAACTTTATATAATTAATTCTATAAATATAAATTTTACATACAAACACAAGGAGAGAGGAGAAGGTCTTAAAGATACTTACAGTGGTATATATCCAAAATGGTCTAACTCTTGGATATACAACACAGGTTTTAAACCTCTTTAACTCAAACTCATTTTCCAATGTGGGATTAATCCATTGTTTTTTCTTTTGAGAATATTAAGTATTTTTAACACACACCCGGAGAGAGGGGAGAAGGTCTTAAAAAAACTTACAGTGGTATATATCCAAAATGAGATTTTACAATGTTGGAGACAAAAATTTCCAAAGTATATTTTTTACCACTTATTAAAATGGTAAATTTTGATTAGAACAACTCATTGTTTGACAATGGGCCTAAGTCGTGTATGTAGACTAAAAACTAAAAGGTACCCAATGTGAGCCCAACCGAACGAAACTTAGGATTGAAGGAAACACAAACCCTATAATTTAGGGTGGGTAACAAATTAACTTATAGTTTCAAAAAATGAAAAAATAAATTTTAATATCCGAAAAGAACAAAGTAAAAGCCTTAGCAACAGTTCGTGCGTTAAATTGGCTTCGGAGATTGGGTTTGCTCAGGCTATTTTGGCAGGCGATTCTGAACTGGTGATGAATGTTTTGGGTGAGGAAGGTTTATCTCTCGCTTGCTATGATAATTTGATTATACAAAACTCTTTTCTAGGTATTTTTCTTAGTTACGTTGCTGTCACAGTAGGAGAGAATATAATAAAATTGCTCATAGTCTGGCTCAACATATGATTAATGTCCTAGATTTTTATTTGTAAATGTAGGATGTTCCACCACAGTTTATTTCTGTACTTTAAGCTGATATAGTCAATTTTCTTAATAAAGGATTTCATGTATGTCTTCTCCCAAAAAAAAAAAAAAACTACAACCCGTAGTAAACCCCAAAGATAATACCAATCTCAAATGGGCCTAGGTTTAATCTGTTAGACCCCAAAACTATGCTGATGACTTTCGTAAAATCTAATTCACCAATTTCAAAATAGATGATCGGATTTTAGAAATTTCAAGTTAGAATTATTCTAAAAACTTCATATATAGGATTATAATCTAGCCCTAACAAGTCCTTTTAAATAAAAGAAAGAATCAAAGAAATGTGCTTTAGGAGATTTTGTCAAGGGGCCTATTTTGCCTTTGTAGTTTGGAAATGTGAGCCCAATTTTGAAAGGAACTTTGGATTAAATGAAACACATACCCTCTTCAATGTGACAATTATCTTATGAAATTGTCTTGTGGAGTGGTTCCACTAATAGCATGTGATTCTCATAGCTAGAAACATTTCTGATGGCAATATTATAAGATACTTTCTCCTTAAATAGAGCAACTAGTTGCAGCCCATGTCCAAAGTGTCATTTTTAAATTCTAACTCTTCAATTTTTTTTATGAACAGAAAATTTTATTACCAAACACAAAGAACAAGGACTAAACAGCAACTACAGCACTGAGAAGTTTTGAATTAATTACATTCATAAAAGGGCTAGGAGCATAACCCTAACCAAAACACCCAGACAAATTTTTCCCAAGGCACCAAGAAGCTAATACATGGGCTGCTTTGTTTAATTCTCTCGGACTCCACCTGAAAACAAATTGTTGGCCACAGAATGCCCACGAAAGAGTATCGGCAGTTATGGTTGAGATTCTCCAAGGTAGGCATCAGTGGGGGCTTTAAGAGCTTCAATACATGCTTTGGCATCGCTCTCAACCACAACATTCTCAAAACCACGATTAACAGCTACACGAGTCACCCAATTAATGGCTTCAGCCTCTGCTTGGAGAGGGAGGTTGGTTTCCACCCGTTTAGACAAGGAGAAAAATAGGTCACCTCTTTAATCTCTCGCCAAAATGGCAATAAATGAATGGTCCATCCCCACCGCCGCATCGCAGTTTATCTTTACAACTCCTTGCTCAAGCCTATTCCAAGAATAAACAAATGGTCTAGGCAACCCTAGGAGGACATCTGTGAGCACAGTAGAGTGTTCATTAAATTTTTTCAAGATTATTTGTAGACTTTTATCTGGGGAAAACTTAATTCCTTTGTGAACAGCTTGACTTCTAGCAAACAAAAGTTGCTCTAACACCAAAGCCCCAATTAAAAGGAACTCCTCCTTGGCAGAAGAGCCATGGAAAGAAACAAGGGGGTATACAAGAAAGTTTATAAACTGACCTAGATTAGAAAAATGCATTGCATCTGGTCTGCAACCCCAAACATTACTAGCCCACAAAGATCTGGCTGCATGACAGAATACAAAGAGATGTAAAGAATATTTAGATGAGGCATCACATAGAGGACAGTTGGGATCCATGGATGGAAAGAATCTTATCAATTTTTCCTTGGTGGGAAGAATATCTGAGGCAACTCTCCATAAGACCATCTTAAGTCTATCATGTATTTTTGATTTCCAGATTTTTGACTTCACCAGGTCAATCTCAATGGAATCAGATAGAGCTAGAATTTCCTTATAAGCCGACTTCACTAAGAGTATTCCATTATGGGATTTCAACCATAACCAATTATCCTCCCTTTGGCTCACTTTGACTGGAATTTTCTTGATAGCCTTGGCTAAGTCTTCAGTGAATAATTCATAGAGTTTTGACTTGTCCCACCTTGACTTATCTGGAGTTAGAAGCTGTGATACCAACAAGCAACTAGATTGATTTTTTAGGTGACAAAGGTACCGGTTTATAATTTGGTAGGTTTGGGACCCAAGGATCTTCCCACGTGAGAATACTTTCCCCATTGCAGGCTTGCTTACAAGCTCCAGCCACAAGAATATTCCTAGCAGATTCCACGCTCTTCCATTCCCAAGAAGCCTTTTTGGATGATTCAGCATCGAGCCAATTTCTTCTCACCTTGTATTTGGCAATAAGTGTGCAACAATAAGTGCTTGCACACATGGTCTGTTGGACTGATTTAAAATCCATCAAGCAACTTTGGAGAGGAGGGCCATATTGATATCAGAGAAGTGCCTAAACCCAAGGCCATCCAAATTTTTTGGTTGGCATAAATTGTCCCAAGCTAGAGGAGTAAAATAACTGATTGAGTTCTTTGATGGGCTCCACCAAGATTTTTTTAGCATGTCCATCTCCTCACAAAAACATTTTGGTGTGATAAAACTTGACATAGTGTATAGCGAAGTAGCCAAGGCTACAGTTTTCACTAGAGTTGCTCTTCCCAGCCAAGACAAAGATTTGCTCTTCCAACTGCTTGCCTTAGATTCAAGATTTTCTTTGAGATAAGCAAAATCCTTCTCCTTGCTGCTTGAAAGGAATAAAGGAACTCCCAAATATTCAGTACCTTGGGATAACTTCTTTAATCCTCTTTGATTCCTGAGCTGGTTCAAAAATTAAGAATGAACCCCTTTTGGAGCAAAGACTCCTGATTTCTCTAAATTGATTTGTTGGCCTAACCACTCACAATATTTTCCCAGGATGTTCATAATCTCATTGATCTCTGAATGTTTTGCCTTGCAGACCAATAAAACATCGTTTGCATAGAGGAGTTTTGAGATTCCAGGTAAAGAAGGGGCAATCTTAATGCCATTAATTAATCTTTGAGCTGAGCTTCTATTGATCATTCTAGCTAGAACTTCGCTCCCAATAATGAAAAGATAAGGGAATAAGGGATCCCCTTGTCTTGGGCCTCTTGAAGGATTGATGCTTGGGCCCTTTCCCCCATTTAGCAAAAGAGAGAAACTCACAGTAGAGATACATTGGTATATGAGATTAATAAACTTCTGATGAAAACCAAAAATTTTTAATACCTTTATTAGGAAAGGCCACTTCAATCTATCATAAGCCTTTTGGAAGTCTAATTTCAAACCCACAAACCCCTTTTTCTTCTTAGTGGTGGAGAAAGAGTGCACTACTTCTTAGGCCAACAAAACATTCTCAGCTATATTTCTATTAGGGACAAAGGGTACTTGTGCAGGGTCTATTAGTTTATCCAACAACGGTCGTAATCTAGCCACCAAAATTCTTGAAATAACTTTGTAACAAAAATTACATAAGCTAATAGGTCTGAAATGCCCAAAGTTATTAGCACCTTGAACATTTAGGATTAGGGTGATGAAGGTCTTGTTTATATCCTTTAGTACCCATCCATCTCTAAAAAAGCTTTGAACAGTTTGTATGAACTGGTTCCTAACAATATGCCAAAATTTATTGAAAAATAATCCAGGCATATCATCTGGCCCTAGGGCTTTTAGAGGGTTCATCTCGAAGATAGTTCTTTGGATTTCTTCTTTTGAAGGGATTTTGAGCAACTTTTCATTTTCGGCAGCCGATATACTTGGTTCAATTAGATTCTCCAAGTCATCAGGGAAGGATGGATTTGAAGTGCTATATAGCTCATTGAAATGATTTTCAAAATACTTTTCTATATCCTCCCTGCCATAAATTCTCTGCCTATTCTCTAATTTAATCTCCGAAACATTGTTTCTTCTTCTTCTAATCAAAGTGGAGGTAAGGAAAAATTTTGAGTTCCTGTCCCCCTCTTTTAGCCATAACTCAGGGGACTTTTGCTTCAATCTAAGCTCTTCTTTGGTTTGCCACTCTTCTAATTCCATCATAAGGCTGCTTCTTCCTCTAAAGCTTCTTTACTGGGAGGTTCTGACTGAATTACCTCAATGCGTCTTTCTAGCTCCTTGATTTTAGTTTTGGATTGTCCAAAACTAGTTTTGTTCCACTTGCTCAGCATGAAGCCTGTATGGGATTTTTTTTCATTAGATTGAATCCATGGGATCCAAAAAATTCTTTTCTCCAAGCTTGATCAATGGCTTCCGCACATTCAAGATCTCTTACCCACATAGCCTCAAAGCGGAATGACTTGTTGATATTGTTATTTTCAAAATGAGTATCGAGAAGAATAGGCTTGTGGTCAGATGTAAGGGCAACCAAATGCTTTATTCCAACATTAAGAAACATCTCCTGCCACTCCTGGTTGCAGTACCCCTAGTCTAATCTGATTCTTACGTGAACTCCACCACTTCTACGACCCACCCATGTAAATTACGGCCCATGAAACCCAAGCTCAATAGTTGCTGCATTGGATAGAAAATTACGAAAAGGCTTGGAGGAATAATAGAAAGTTCAATTAGTGTATAAAACACCATTGAATGTTTAGACCCCCAATTACGAAATAACCAATTCAAGCTTTATGACAAACAACTAGTGTGCGGAAAATGAACACAAGCAATAAACAGAATTGGTAAACAATCTAAGCCAATTAAAATCACATCCATAGAAGAAAATAAAAGGCAAAGATTAAGGGAAGGAAGATGCAAACACAAGGACAACACATGATGTGTTATCGAAGAGGAAACTGAAGCCCTCGGCGTAAAACCTCTCCGCCACCCTCCAAGCCTAATCTACCCAATGTATCTAAGCCCTCCAAGCTTCTTGCTCCAACAAGGTTACGCCGAACCTATTTCTTTTCTAGCTTCCCGGATTCCGCTACTTGACCATAGCATCAACCAATGTAGATTGGTTTCTTCTTAACTGCTTCCTAGAACACTAAACAGCCCTCTCACAGTAATGGATATGGAGAGAAAAGATTTTGGTAAAAGGCCTCTCAAGGATTTGATAATGGAAAGGAAGAGAGTTGAGGAATTTGAAGAGTCTCTTATGTGAAGATTATGGTTGAATCAATCTTGTTTTACTCTAGGGTTTCTCCCTCAAAATTCTTTCTAGAAGCTCTCTTTCTTTCGTGGGTATAAGGGGTATTTATACTGGGGTGAGAATGGAATGTGAAGAGTCAGGTTTTTCAAAACAGGGCTGGCTTGCAGCTTGACTGAGTCGCGAGATCTAGCCGCAAAATAACTGAACGGTCAGTTGTCCTATTTTGTCCCGTAGTGCTTTAGCTAGCATGATGCTTCAACTTCTGGCATGCCTGGCACGTGTGCATCTTCTGGCGGCTTGCAGCCGCAAGCCACCTACGAGATCCCGTCGCGAGTCTCTGTTTTCTTGCACACTCTTGAGCATTTCAACACTTTATCTCACTCACTACCCTTACAACAATCCCACCTAAATACAGGGTTACTAATTGTAGAAATACAAGCAAATTTGGCACGGAATAAAGCCAACAAGATGGTTGATTAAATTCGACCTTACAAACACCCCCTTTGGCTATTCCTTGACAAAACCCTAAAACAAACTCTAGACTTAACATATGAGTTGGGAACAGTTGAGCAAAACTCACTCACACGTAACTCTAGAAACTATGAAGCTCTTGAATCATATGAACATGAAACTCCTGAAATACAACAATATACCCTGATCATTGCATGCTGAAAAGCATGAAATGCATATGAAGCAGGCAATATGTGATCAAGCAAAGATGGAGTTAAGAAACAAATAATGGCTTAATCAACCAAGTAATCACTACAAGGTAGTGACCACAATGCTCATTCACACTTGGAATGAACACTTGAACATACAAGCTAACAAGAACAATGCAAGTTACTTGTATGCCCAACACTCAACCAATGCATAATACACTAAGTATATGCATCTAGGAACAATCCTACAAGGGCATAAGAGTGACAGTACTTAACAAGAAATGCATGACATTTAGTTAGAAGTACTGATTTAACAAAGTATAAAGGTTGCATAAAGCATGGTACAGACCATAAAGCCTACAGATAAAGAAAACAAACCCTAAAAGCTTCCAAAAGCAACATGGGTACAAACCACATTATCTACTGAAAAACATCAATAATATATATATATATATATATATATATATATATATATATAAAGAGTAAACCAAGTTTCAAAAACAACCAAAAGTTATGAGTTTGAGTTTAAACCAAACATAAACCATAATCACAGTGTATCAAATCCATAGTAACAACCATTATCCAAACCATAATACTATAACCATAAACATTAACCAAGCAAACAAGATAAACACAGTTTTTGACTGCTCCCCCTCAAAATAGTACACCCCCTCAAGGGCTGCTCCAAAAATCTCCCCCTTTTTGACCGGAATGGCCAAAGGGTCACTGCCCATGATATGTGGTGAAGCTGTCAAATTTTGCTGATAGAACATCAAGCTGGTCCTACATGGCTGCTATTTTCTCAGACTGCTCGGTTTGAACCTCTCTGATTCCATCAAGTCTTTCTAGAATGACCTGAAATGCATCTGGAGGTATATCTGAAGAAGTTGATGCTCTAGTCTTCTTGCCACTCCTTCTGGGTGTTAAAGTTGATGCCTGACCTGCTGCCTCTGCCTCAGTTTCCATTGGGGCACCCTCTCCTTCATCACCTTCATCTTCTTCACCTGGAAGACCGGTAAAAACCTAGGGAGGATTTAACCTAGCTATCCTCAAGGTAAACTTGAATCCACTATCTTGAAAGAATCGAAGTTCATACAATAAGACTTACAAGCCCCCACGCTCGACTTCTTATTACTACCCACTAGTAGCACTTACTGACACAACCACATGCAAGCTCCGAATCCACGAACTCCTTCTTTCTTGGATTCACCACCAAATACAAGCACACCCGCTTGTGTTTCTTTAAGCTTCAATGGCAGCAACTGAGCTGATCATCAAGGTGTAGATATAATCTCCTCCTTGAAAACCCTAAGTTTGTGTAGAGGAAAGCTCCTCTAGATCTCACAAGAAATTTGCACAAATAGCAATATGAGCAATACTAAAACATGGCTAGGGTTTGCCTTTTATACTTAGGACAAATTAGAAAACCCTAAACGTTTTAAACAAATTAGGGCTGAGTTGGAAATTTGCAGAAAATGCATTCTGCCCGAGATTTGATCGATCAAACCTAAGCTTCAATCGATCGAGCCAGGCCGAAATGCACAATAACTTTTGCATCAGCTCGATTCCAACTTTACGTAAAAGATACAACTTTGAGCAAGTCTAAAACACTACTAAACCCATTGTTTTGATCATGGTTTGCTAACAATACACATTAGAGTTCTAAATACATAAAAACCTAAGTGTTTAGAACCTAACATGCCTTTTAACTTTCATTCAATTTGGCTAACCAACTAGCTTTTATGGTCGCTATTTTTGGAAGAACATGAAGCTGCTAGTGATCTCTATTTCAAGGTAAATTGCAAATTACACCGCTATAGTTTGAGAATGTTTGGATTTTGACTCTGAAATTTCCAAATTTGGATTTTACTCCCTAAAGTTTGGGAGTTTTTGGATTTTACATCCTAAATTTTAGGGAGGGTTTGGATTTTACTTCCTGAAATTTGAGGATGTTGGGATTTTATTCCCTAAAGTTTGAGGGTATTTGGATTTTACACCTTAAAGTTTCAGAATTTGGGGTGTAAAATCCAAATGCCTCCAAACTTTAAGGGTAAAATCCTAATTTTAAAATGTCGGAGTACAAAATCCAAATACTCCCAAACTTTAGAGATATAATTTGCAATTTACCTAGAAAAGAAAATAAACTTAAAAGTACACCTAAGAAGAAAAATAATACTGATAGTGGCACAAAAGGCAACCCGGAAAAGAACAAGGCTAGCAATGGGTAATACTCCAATTTGCACACTACCCACGAAGCCATTTTTCTTGTCAATAAAGCTAAAGTATCTTTCATTTAATTAACTTGTTTTTGATAGCACAGTTTTTGTTTCTTTACAATAAATTTGGAGTCTTAAGCTATTGAAATATACTAAATTTAATCATTTAATCACATTCTTTTAACAAAAATTAAAAATAGTTTGTAGGAGAATTTCATTGAGTAATTTACAAAAGATGCATGCGTGTTGTGTTAAGGACCCTAAAAAGTTGCTTTCTTACAAGCACATAAGTAAGCCAAATTTGAAGGTTGAGACCACCACACAAAGGCAGCTTCGACAACTTTTCCTTTGGTAGCTTTTCCACTGGCAATGTCTCTGGCATTAGTAGTGGGGGTGGGGTTTTGATTTTATGAAATTACGAATTAAAAGGGAGTGATTGTGTTTGGCATGTCTTATTTCTTGATTTGTGAAATGATGATATGGCATGCTATGATTGGAGAGTATAAATCATCGGTTTTGCACCATTTTTATAGGATTAAGAGATTAGGTGCAATACCTAGGTATTGCACCTGATGCAATTCGCCTACTTTCTCTCACAAATGTTTTAAAAGATTTTACTTTTTAACTTTTCTTTTAATATATTTTATTTAATGGTTGAAATTGAAAGTTACTTTTTCAACTTTCAATCTTAACTATTGATTACAATTGTATCAAGTGCAATACCCTAGATCTCAATCCATTTTCATCAAATTCAAACTCCCCTAGACTTGCAGAGATAAATGGAGCTTACCTCTATTTCACATTGTTAAAGATATAAATTCTAATATATGGTAACGCGCTAAAGAAAGAATGACAATGATAAAAACAAGCCTACCCATCTCTCTGTGTCCCTCAACTTACTGGTGGAGCACAGGTAATTCTTTCAACCCTCCCTCACAACCCTTAAATTTGACGGAATTTAGAGGGTTTACAACTTAAAAAAATTTCAGGTAGGACTTATAGAAATATATAAAGTAGGGACAAAATTTAGATACAAAATTAGTTGTAGCCTAAGGCTACAACCTTACGCAATATTTTTTTATCGGAGGTGAATTTTGACAAATTCACCATTGGATTACATCTTCTTCTTATATCCTCCATACTTGCAAAATTTCTAGAAGATTAAAGATCAATAGTTATGTTATCAATAAATTGTTTAAATTGTAATTTTTCGTAGTTTAAAATTATGAATAAAATATAAGCTTCTAGATCATATAGTAAATAATATATGATTGACACAAAATTTGACATGTGTATTAAGAGTGTAAAGAACATATAATTCGACTATTAGATTTTCAAAATATAGAGTAACATTTATATTATTGAGTAAGGTTTTAGTTTTAGGTTACAACTAATTTTGTAGTTAAACTTTATCCATAAAATAGTATTTCATGTACGTGACAATTTAAGGGAATAGAAAAGGCAACTAAGGGCTTTTAGAGGTCATCTTGTTGGTATGTTAGACACTTGAAACAATGTAATTCAAATTTTAAGTTTCATTTTATTTTTTCAGCCATTCAAATAACAAAACTAGGATAGAGAAACATACAAGAAACACACACACACACACACAAACATCACTCTAGGCCTCTACTAAAAAATCACATTAAGGGTCGGTTTGGGATTTGCTTATTTTGCTGAAAATGAAAACTTTTTGCTAAAAGTACCATAGATAAAGGTAAAACTTAGCTGAAATAGTACAATGAGACCTATAAATAGTACCAAAAAGTGTAGTAAGACCAATAAATAGTAGCAAAAATAAGCTGAATAGTAAAATAAGCTAGATTTTTAATTTGGAGTCAAGCACACACTAAGATGCTAAAGTGCCAAGTTTGGAAAAGCTCACGTTAAGAAAGAAGTCCCAAAGTTTTTTTTTTCTAGACCAAATGATAATATTGAGATATAATGATGTGCCGCCGAAATTGTCAGTGGGTTGTAGGCTCTAAAGCACTCCAATGGGTACCTGTGGAATAAGAACAAATAGGCCAAACAAATGGCACCAGTGTGGTATTAGCCAAGAACCCTCTGAAGGTCAAGTTAGTGAATGAGAAATCTCTAAGAACTCTTTAGTGAGAGAGCTAGAGATTTTCTATGTACCTACAGAAAATGGAGGTCTGATGTTTATATAGTGGTGAGTGGTGAATCAAAATCCCTTCAATGTAGGGATATTTCCTTGCTAGGAAGGCTTGGTGCTTAGGGTTTCCAAGATTAGGGTGTTTTCCCATATGAGAGAGATATGGTGAGTAATGGGTTTTTTTGTGTGTTATGCAAGATATTTCCATGTATAGGCATTCGTGGGGACCAAGTCAGGCCATGTTGGACCTGTCAGCCTCTCGTCCTCATCTCCCTTTTGCCTTGTCTGAGGATTTCCCGTCGGCTCACAGAGATGTCTGTCGGATTTCATTGAAGGGTCATCGTTGTTGGTGTCATCAGCCTAAGTCTCTAGTGATTTTCGTGGAGTTGACGGGTAGGTATGCGTCGTCGTCTTCCTAGAGCGACGTATCCGAAGTTTTGAATCTCTACCAAAAATACCCCTATTAGCTGCCTCCTACTCCGTGGTTTTGTCGGCCTTGGCTGACAAGCCGCGGAGTACATAAGTATTTATGATCATTGATTAGAGTTTTATCGAAGAGTGCGTCATTAAATAAGGTAGGCACACTTAAGCTTAAATGCTAAGTGACACGTGGCAGTTGCCGGTTAGCCTCGTTTCTAATCAAAAGTGTCACTTCGTTTACCATGCTTCTTCACCTATAAATAGTTCCTCTTCTCTTCAGTTGTTCCCTTTATCTTATCTTCATTCCCGGAGAGCTTTATAAATCAGAATGAGTGCGTCCATCTATTGTTCCCGAGCGCCTGTCCTTCAAATCATGCTGTCACCTTCGTGGAATCCGTCGCCTTGTAAGTTCCCTTCGCCTCTTTCTTTCTTATTTGTTCTTTTAGTTGGTTGTCACCTATATAGAGACCTGTCGATTAGGTTCTTAGAATACCTCCATCACTTATAGGTGAATAGATGTCAGGTGGTAGAGAAGCAAAGAGTGAACAGTCATCGTCAGTCTGTGAAGGAGCGGGCTACGATGAGGTCTACACGTCAGGTCATGGGCTCGAGGAGGGCTTAACTTGGTCTCCGAAAAGGGAACCGTCTACTCATTCTCCTAACGAGGGGGAGGAAAAAGAAAACAACAAGGGAGAGGAAGTAGAGGAGAGGGAAAGTGAGGAGGAAGAAGAGAGCGATAAAGGGAGTCACGAGGGAAGTGACAAGTTGACAGACCAGGTAGATGGTAAAGGTAGTAGACCCTTTATTCTTCCCAAGATACGGATGGTGAATGACTTCAATCTGGCCAAGAACCCTCCGAAGGTCAAGTTAGTGAATGAGAAATCTCTAAGAACTCTATAGTGAGAGAGTTGGGGATTTTCTGCGTACCTACGAAAAGTGGAGGTTTGGTATTTATATAGTGGTGAGTGGCGAATCGAAATCCCTTCAAAGTAGGGATCTTTCCTTGCTAGGAGGGCTTGGCACTTAGGGTTTCCAAGATTTTAGGGTGTTTTCCCATATGAGAGAGATATGGTGAGTAATGGGTTTTATTTTGTGTGTTATGCAAGATATTTCCATGTATAGGCATTCGTGGGGATCAAGTCAGGCCACGCTAAACTCGTCGACCTCTAGTCCCCGTCTCCCTTTTACCTCATCCAATGATTTCCCGTCGGCTCACAGAGATGTCCGTCGGGTTTCATTGAAAGGTCATCATTGTTTGTGTCGTTAGCCTAGGTCTCATGTTGGTTTTCGTGGAGTTGATGGGTAGGCAGGCGCCATCATCTTCCTAGAGTGACGTATCCAGGGGTTTGAATCTCCACCATAAATACCCTTATCAACATGTAAAGGGCATGTTTGTGGTTGGGCACGTTTGTCATGTTTGGTGTGACAAAAAGATCAAAGCAAGTTTCAGTTCTAGCCCAATTGAGACCCGACGTGGTTGACCCAAGAAGATGCTTCTTTAGTTAAGACTTAAAGCAACGAAAAGTCTAGCATAATCCAAACCAAGGTGGCCTAGCTACCTTCTGGCTAGTTGCTACTGACCAACAAGTTTTCTTTTCACCTTTAAGAAAATTGATCTCTTTATTTACTAGGCATAGGGTACACTGCATTTGAAAAGTTAGATGCAAAACACTTTCCTCTCGGTGTACGATTACCCTTTTTGCTATCATGCACTCGAGCCTATCTTGGCCGCTTTGTGATCTCTTGCTCTATTGTTGACCATTCCCTGCCCTTTGTGGGTATCTCTTTCCTCCTTAGTAAGTTTCATCTACCTTGTTCGTGGGTTTCCTTTACTCCTCGTGGGTATTTTGTCACTGCTAGTGTTTCACCTGCCATCAATAGTTTTGCTCCGCTTGAAGCAAGCGGTTTTCTCTGGCTAGTGGGTCTCGTAGCTATTTACTCTCTGCCATCGCCAAATTAGCTCATATCTTCGATAGTGATTGCGTCTTTGGTAAGTACTCACCCAACTGGCTGTATTTTTCCGTTGCTATTATTGCTGGGTTTCTTTGATGTTATTTTGCTTTTGAAATGGTGAAGCTATTAGATTGGACGCTGTAGTCCTTTATGTTGTGGGTGGGTTTTATATTAATTGTTGGTCTTGTCTTGGGTATGAGAATTCTATCTTGGAATTTTTGGGGTGCTGGTAGAGCCCCAACAGTTAGAGCTCTTAAGGCTCTAGTTCATAGAGAAAGCCCAGATATTATCTTCATTTCTGAGTCAAAAGCAAAGTATCCTAGAGTAGAAAAAATCAAAGAATGTTTGAAGTTTAGAGGATGTTTTTGTGTAAATGCGGAAAATAAATCTGGTGGCTTGGCCTTATATTGGGTTAATGGAGTTAATTTGGAAGTTATCTTTGACAATAAAAATATCATTGCATGTTTAGTATATTCTAATCCTCCTACAGATGTTTGGCTTCTTCTCCTTGTTTATGGACCTCCTAAAGTTGCCCATAGAGAAGCATTTTGGGATTTAGTTACAAACCTTATAGAATCATTCTCAAGCCCGTGGATGCTTTTGGGCGATTGCAATTGTTACAGTTCAAGCTCAGATAGGTGTGGTGGAAGCAAAAGAGGGGATTATTGTAAGGTTGAATTTAATCAACCATCTTGTTGGCTTTATTCCGTGCCAAATTTGCTTGTATTTCTGCAATTAGTAACCCTGTATTTAGGTGGGATTGTTGTAAGGGTAGTGAGTGAGATAGAGTGTTGAAATGCTCAAGAGTGTGCAAGAAACTAGAGACTCACGACTGGATCTCACGGGTGATTTGCGGTTGCAAGCCGCCAGAAGATGCACATGTGCCAGGCATGCCAGAAGTTGAAGCATTATGCTAGCTGGAGCACTACAGGACAAAATAGGACAATTGGCTGTTCTGTTATCTCGCGATTGGATCTCGCGACTCAGTCAAGCCGCGAGGCCAAGCCGCTAGCGAGCCCTGTTTTGAAAAACCTAACTCTTCACATTCCATTCTCACCCCAATATAAATACCCCTTATACCTATGAAAGAAAGAGAGCTTCCAAAGAGAATTTTGAGAGAGAAACCCTAGAGTAAAACAAGATTGATTCATCCACAATCTTCATATAAGAGACTCTTCAAACTTCTCAACTCTCTTCCTCTCCATTGTCAAATCCTTGAGAGGCCTTTTACCAAAACCTTTTCTCACCATATCCATTACTGTGAGAGGGCTATTTGGTGTTCTGGGGAGCAGTTAGGAAGGAACCAATCTACATTGGTTGATGCTATGGTCAAGTAGCGGAATCCGGGAAGCTAGAAAAGAAATAGGTTCAGCACAACCTCGTTAGAGCAAGAAGCTTGGAGGGCTTAGGTACACTGGGTAGATTAGGCTTGGAGGGTCTATTGCTGTTCATGTATCCTAACTAAATTTTCTAGTGGATTACTTACCACTTGGAGGGCGGCGGAGAGGTTTTATGCCGAGGGCTTTGGTTTCCTCTTCGATAACACATCGTGTGTTGTCCTTGTGTTTGCATCTTCCTTCCCTTAATCTTTGCCTTTTATTTTCTGTTGTGGATGTGATTTTAATTGGCTTAGATTGTTTACCAATTCTGTTTATAACTTGTGTTCATTTTCCGCACACTAGTTGTTTGTCATAAAGCTTGAATTGGTTATTTCGTAATTGGGGGTCTAAATGTTCAAGGGTGTTTTATATAGTAATTAAACTTTCAATTGATATCAGAGCGGGTACACTTTTAGTGGTTTCATTACCATAGTGTGATCCTTGACCCCCTATTGAGATGGATCGATCTCAATCCCTAAATGCACCTCCATATTTTGATGATAGTGATTATGCTTTTTGGAAGGTTCGCATAAGAGCATTTCTATGTTCCATTGATGAATCAGTTTGGGATGCTGTTAATATAGGTTGGACTAGGCCCGAGGAAGCCAAATCCACATGGGATAAGGCAGCACTCGCTGCATCTAATGCTAACAGGAAAGCACTTAATGCAATTTTCTGTGGTGTGTCTCCAGATGAGTTTCACAGGATTTCTCACAGTACTGTTGCCAAAGAAGCATGGGAGATATTGGAGACCACCTACGAAGGCACGAAGAAAGTGAAATACACCAAGCTGCAGATGTTGACCACTCGGTTTGAGGAGCTTAAAATTAGTGAGGATGAGTCTTTTGACTCTTTCTATAGCAAGCTGAATAAGGTGGTTGTCAGAAAGTTCAATTTGGGAGAGAAAACGGAGGATTCTAAAATAGTAAGGAAGATCTTTCGATCATTGTCAGAAAGATTTCGTGCTAAAGTGACAGCGATTGAAGAGAGTAAAGACCTTGATGACATCAAAGTCCAAGAGCTGGTTGGTTCTCTTTAGACTTATGAAATGTCGCTGCACAATCAACGGAAGAGCAAATCTCTTG
Organism: Quercus robur; assembly: GCF_932294415.1. Lineage (NCBI taxonomy): Eukaryota > Viridiplantae > Streptophyta > Magnoliopsida > Fagales > Fagaceae > Quercus > Quercus robur. The sequence continues at coordinate 6,804,433 of NC_065536.1, forward strand.
CTTTTAAGACCATTAATGAAAAGTTGAAAGTCCATGACTCATCGAATGAAGATGTGGTTGACAAAGATGTTGCATACCTTGTAAAAAATTTCTGAAAATTCTTGAAATTCAAGAATAATGGCAAATTTGGTGATAAAGGGAAATTCCAAAGTTCAGGAAGGGAGAAAAGGGAATTGAAAAAGAAAGATGGAAAAGAATCACAATCTACACAAGGTGTCACATGTTTTGAATGCAATGGGCATGGACACTTTAAGAAAGAAAGTCCGAATTATTTGAAATCGAAGGGCAAGGTGTATGCCACGACACTAAGTGACTCGGATTCATCCAACTCAGATTCTGAAGAAAGCTGTGACGGAGAAAGGAATTATTCTACTTTTATGACTATTGCCCATGTTGAGTCTTCAGATGAATTGAATTTGCTTGTACGAGAACTTGGAGGACATAGTGATGAAGAATCATTGGGAGTTATTGAAGAATCAGATGCTAAAGAAGATGAAAGCACAGTCAATCTTCAAGAGAATTATAACTCACTCCTGGAGAAGTCGGGTGAGTACACAAGGGTGGCCAAGATAGCTGTGAGAAAGATGAAAAAGGCAGAAGAGGATTACTAAAGTCTCCTAATTCACTATAAGGAGGCCAAATGTGAGATAGAAACACTGAACGGTGAGCTGTCAAAAGCTTACACAAAAGTGAGATTTCTTGAGTAAGAGGTTATGCAAGCAAATGCTAAGATAGAGAGGATCATCACCAAGAAGCTAGATGAAGTTATTTCATCTCAAAAAAGCTTTTCAGACAAATCAAGGTTGGGATATACTGGAGGGAGTAGCTCATCTGGCAATATCACTAAAGAAGTGAAGTTTATAAAGGCCAAAGAGTCAGTTGAAGTTGGCACTACCGCTGAAAAGCCCAAGATAGAGGAGAAGAGAAATGTGGAGAAGCAACGGATGGTGAACAACCCCCGTAATCAATCTGTGGGCAGGTCTGAATCCCGAGCCAAGTCTCGTCCACGATCACAAAGAGGTCCTAAATCGAACTATGTGTGTCATCATTGCAGACTTCAAGGGCATACTCGGCCAAATTGTCAAAAGCTGAGAGTAATGAATAGTGCAACTGCTCCAAGGTCACGAGGACCTAGAAATGATAGGAGAAATTGGACTGGTGAACCATCAAGTGAAAGTTCAATTAGTGTAAAAACACCCTTGAACGTTTAGACCCCCAATTTACAAATTAACCAATTCAAGCTTTATGTCAAACAACTAGTGTGCGGAAAATGAACAAAAACTATAAAACAGAATTGGTAAATAATCTAAGCCAAATTAAAATCACAACTCACAGCAGATAATAAAAGGCAAAGATAAAAGGGAAGGAAGATGCAAACACAAAGATAACACGCGATGTGTTATCGAAGAAGAAACCGAAGCCCTTGGCGTAAAACCTCTTCGCCCCCCTCCAAGCGGTAAACAATCCACTAGAAAATGTAGTTGGGATACATAGACAACAATAGACCCTCAAAGCCTAATCTACCCAGTGAATCTAAGCCCTCCAAGTTTCTTGCTCCAACGACGTTGCGCCGAACCTATTTCTTTTCTAGTTTCCCGGATTCCGCTACTTGACCATAGTATCAACCAATGTAAATTGGTTCCTTCCTAACTGCTTCCCAGAACACCAAACAGCCCTCTCACAGTAATGGAAATGATGAGGAAAAGGTTTTGGTAAAAATGCCTCTCAAGGATTTAACAATGGAGAGGAAGAGAGTTGAGGGATTTGAAGAGACTCTTATGTAAAGATTGTAGATGAATCAATCTTGTTTTACTCTAGGGTTTCTCTCTCAAAATTCTCTTTGGAAGCTCTCTTTCATTTATGGGTATGAAGGGTATTTATACTGGGGTGAGAAGAGAATGTGAAACGTCAGGTTTTTCAAAACAGGGGTGGCTCACAGCTTGGCCTCGCGACTTGACTGAGTCGCGAGATCCAGTCGCGAGATAACCGTATGGCCAGTTGTCCTATTTTGTTCTGTAATGCTCCAGCTAGCATGACTGTTCATCTTCTAGCATGCTTGGCACATGTGCTACATCTGACGGCTTGCAGCCGCAAGTCACCCGCAAGATCCAGCCCTGAGTCTCTATTTTCTTGCACACTCTTGAGCATTCAACACTCTATCTCACTCACTACCCTTACAACAAACCCACCTAAATACAGGGTTACTAAATGCTGAAATACAAACAAATTTGGCATGGAATAAAGCCAACAAAATGGTTGATTAAATTCAACCTTATAATCTCCCCCTTTGGCTATTCCGTGACAAAACCCTAAAACAGACTCTAGACTTAACATGTGAGTTAGGAACAGTTGAACAAAACTTACTCACACCTAATTCTAGACACTGTGAAGTACTTGAATCATATGAACATAAAACTCCTAAAACACAACAATACATCATGATCATTGTATGCAGAAAATATGAAATGCATATGAAACAGGCATAAAGTGATCAAGCAAAGATGAAGTTAAGAACCAAATCATGGCTTGATCAAATAAGTAATCACTACAAGGTAGTGATCACAGTGCTCATTCACACTTGGAATGAACACTTGAACATACAAGTTAACAAAAACAAAGCAAGTTACTTGTATGCCCAACACTCAACCAATGCATAGTACATCAAGTATATGCATCTAGGAATAATCCTACAAGGGCACAAGAGTGACAGTACTTAAAAGAAAATGCAAGACATTTAGATAGAAGTACTGATTTAAACAAAGTATAAAAGGCTGCATAAAGCATGGTACATACCATAAAGCCTACAAATATGCATAAAACATAACCCTAAAAGCTTACATAAGCAACATGGGTACAGATCACAATATATACTGAATAACATCAACAATATATAAAAAGTAAACCAAGTTTATAAGTTATGAGTTAGAAACAAAAATACACCAAAACCACAGTGTATCAAACCCATAGCAACAATAAGATATCCAAAAAAATAAACCTATAAATTTAAAGGATAAGTCTTAAAACAAAAGTATGTGTGTACTCCCCCTATTACTATGCACACTTGCCTTTGAGCTTTCTCCCCCTTATTGAATGCTCTCCCCCTTTTTGGCATGAATAGCTAAAGACTGTCGTCTAACTTCTGTTGAATAGCTTCTAGCTGATTCTCCATGGTCTCGAGTTGCATTTAAACATGGTTGTTGGTGGAGTAGAGAAGGTTCACCATTTCGTCAATACGTTTTTGAATATTTTCAAGCAAACTACCCACTCTATCAATTTGAGGATCAGACTGTGCTTGCGGAATGCTAGTTTGTGGGACTTCAGGGATGACACGCAAAGTAGGTGTGGTATGTACAGGTGTCTTTGACTCAGGAGCAGATGGAGTAACTAGAAAGATGTGTGCACTCTTTGGTGTTTTAGAGGAATGACTTCTGCTGGCTTGTAGAGTATACATGGAAATTGGACGCTGACGGGTCAACATTTTTCCATCTGAGGGAGGAACAATGCCTTCACGAAGAATAAAATTCATGATGAGACTGCAAAATGGAATACATCCTCGAGCTGCAGTTCGAGCCGCGGTCTTCCTCATGGTTTGAAAGATGTGAGCACGGATATAAATGGGGGCTCCTGTAATAAGATCACAAAGGAATTGAGCTCCCCAAGATTTATGAAGGTAGTGTTAGACAGTGGGTAGAGATTAGAGAACATGATCAACTTTAGTGTGGTCAGCTCTGGTGCAAACTTTGCGGTGCTGATGGATGTGCCTGTACTGGATACTTCATGATCAGATCCTAGAACTTGTAGAATGTCCTGAATCTCTGAGTTCGATCATCGTACAGAGTTAGATCCACAGTCTGAGGTCTAGTGATGCTGAGAATATCGACTATGGAGTTCGGGGAAATTCCAAACTCCTTTCCTCTGATCCAGCAAATTAGTTCAACTCCAAGATCACTTGTATTAGAGTAGCATTCCTAAACCAGTTCATCCATTGGATCGACAAAATTCCCAAATAAGTTTGCCCAATCTCGTGGCTCAAAGATTCGAGGGATAAATGTGGTCCCTAAGGTGTCAAACTCAACCACCTGTTCCACTATAGGGGATGCCTTGTCAAAGATGTTTGAGTAGATGTGTGAGGTAAGCAGGGTTCTAAACCTCTCCAAATTGGAGTCTTGAGATTACTGAGATAAGAGTCGAGTCCTTTTAGCAACTGGGGTTGCTGGATCGTCAATAACAATGTCTTTGCCCTTAGAGGACCGACGAGACATCTGCAAGAGAGTAGGCACACAGCAAAAAACCAAAAACAGCACCATACAATATAAATATCAATATGATTAGATGCAAATAAGAGTGTAAACCAGAGATTTTATACACAAATACAAACTTAAGATAGGTCAGACCCAAACAAAACCACAATCAATACTAAAGTGCAAAATGAGGCAAGTGCATCAAAATGGTGATAGAGCGAGAGAACATAGAGAAACACAAATTTAGAAATAACTGTCAATGAGACAGTCTACCATGACCATGATATGCACAGATTGAGAACATTCGATCATTAAGAACGGATAGCATAAATAAGACCACATAAGATAGGAACAGGCATAAAACATCAAAATGAAAGACCAGTGGAAACCACAAACACCCAAAATAGAGCACATGTCAGTGAGGCATAACATTAAGAAAATGAAGTGTTTTAAAGAGATACTTTCAAGATGCAATCACACACATGTTATGTCAACATAAAAACATAGTAATATGAGATAAGTAATCCAATGCCGCAAGCATACTTCAACACACACACAAATGAATGGAGTAAGTCACAAAAAGTACCAAACCCATTTATCAAAAGAGTTTGAAAATCAACAACAACCAAAGTACAGAACAAAGAAAAGCACAATGTGACCAACAATATGAAAACGGATGAAAGCGACAACAAACACAACCAGCCATACCCAACAAACAAAGAGAAGAATGTTTCGAATATAGTATCTGCTCAAATGGCAAGAAAAACATTCACTAAACAGAGAATATGAGATGAGGAAAATAAGACCCATACCTTTTCTTGATGATTTTGAGAAGAAATGAAGCAACAATGGAGTTGGAAGTAGGTAACACGGTGTGTTTGAGAAGTTTCAGATAGAAAAGACAATGAACAGTCACAAAACGTTTGAGGGAAAACTGAAAAAAATTTTAAAAACTGCCCTCACTGTGCAAAACACGCATTTTTTGCGACTGAAGTGAGTCGCCAACAAGACACTAGGTCAAGTTGCCAAAACCCTCAAAGACAAAATTTTGAAAAAATTGTCTAAGTATTTTTCGTGACTGGAAGGTCTACCTGCGAGGGAGTCGCGAGTTGAGCCGCAAAAATTTCTGTGTAACCCTCACGATTGGACCTTCCATTCGCGAACAAGTAGCCAAAATTGACCCGCGAACTCGCGACTGAGGCCTGCGACTTGACTTACCTGCGACTGAGTCGCCAAAACAGGGCAAAAATGCTTTTCGAAATTTTCAGTTTTTAAGAACAAAATACTTTCCAAAAACACCTAAAACACTCAAAAATCTTTTTGTGGTTGAATCAACAAAGATTGAGCATGTGAAAACACATTTCATCAAGTACAATCACACAAATGAATATGACATTTATTGAACATAAACTTGTGTGTTGTGTGTGGATATCAACAATGAGATAGTCCTTAGTCTAATGTGAAGCTTCAATGATCAATTCAACCAAGGCATACACAATTAGCACTAGATCATGTGACCCATCTCAATTATAGAAGTATGCATATATGACCTCCCACAAAACTTGATAACATAACTTGGAGCTTTACATTTGACTCCACTTTCAATCATAACATTTGATCTTTTTGATCCTTTTGAGACAATCACCTCTCATTGATCTAGGACCTCTTTGTGGTCGTGGACGAGACTTGGCTCGGGATTCAGACCTGCCCACAGATTGATTACGTGAATTCAACAACCGCTCGTTCCCCATATTCCTCATCTCCTCTATCTTGGGCTTCTCAGTAGTAGGGCCAACGTCAGCTAATTCTCTGGCCTTTATAAACTTCACTTCTTTAGTGACATTTCCAGATAAGCTACTTTCTCTGGTATATCCCAATCTAGATTTGTCTGAAAAGCTCTTTTGAGATGAAATAACATCATCTAACTTCTTGGTGGTGACCCTCTCTATTTTAGCATTTGCTTGCACAACCTCTTGCTTAAGAAATCTCACTTTTGTGTAAGCTTCTGACAGCTCACTGTTCAGTGTTTCTATCTCACATTTGGCCTCCTTATAGCGAATTACGAGACTTTTATAGTCCTCCTCTGCCTTCTTCATCTTTCTCATAGCTGCCTTTGCCACCCTTGTGTACTCACCTGACCTCTCCAGGAGTGAGTTATAATTGTCTTGAATATTGGCTGTCTTTTCATCTTCTTTTGCATCTGATTCCTCAACAGCTCCAAATGATTCTTCATCACTATGTACTCCAAGCTCTTGTACAAGTAGATTCAACTCGTCTGAAGACTTAACATGGGCAATAGTCATAAAAGCTGAATAATTCCCTTCTCCGACACAGCTTTCCTCAGAATCTGAGTCAGATGAATCTGAGTCACTCAAGGTCGTGGCATACACTTTGCCTTTTGATTTTAAATAATTCGGACATTCTTTCTTAAAGTGTCCATGCCCGTTACATTCGAAACAAGTGACACCTTGTGTAGATTGGGATTCTTTTCCATCTTTCTTTTTGAATTCCCTTTTCTCCCTTCCTGAACTTTGGAATTTTCCTTTATCACCAAATTTGCCATTATTCTTGAATTTCAAGTATTTTCGGAAATTTTTTACAAGGTATGCAACATCTTTGTCAACCACATCTTCTCCCAATGAGTCATGGTCTTCACCTTCTCATTAATGGTCTTAAGAGCAAGAGATTTACTCTTCCGTTGATTGGGTAGCGACATTTCATAAGTCTGAAGAGAACCAACCAGCTCCTGGACTTTGATGTCATCAAGGTCTTTGCTCTCTTCAATCGCCGTCACTTTGGCATGAAAACTTTCCAGCAATGATCGAAGGATCTTCCTTACAATTTTAGAATCCTCCGTTTTCTCTCCCAAATTGAACTTGCTTACAATCACCTCATTCAGCTTGCTATAGAAAGAGTCAAAGGACTCATCCTCACTCATTTTTAACTCCTCAAACCGAGTGGTTAGCATCTGTAGCTTGGTGTCTTTTACTTTCTTCGTGCCTTCAGAAGTAGTTTCCAATATCTGCCATGCTTCTTTGGCAACGGTAATGTGAGAGATCCTGTGAAATTCATCTGGACACATACCACAAAAAATAGCATTGAGTGCTTTACTGTTAGCATTAGATGCAGCGAGTGCTGCCTTATCCCATGTGGATTTGGCTTTCTCAGGCCTGGTCCAACCTATATCAACAGCATCCCAAACTGATTCATCAATGGAACATAGAAATGCTCTCATGCGAACCTTCCAAAAAGTATAATTACTACCATCAAAATATGGAGGTGCATTTAGAGATTGAGATCGATCTATCTCAATAGGGAGTTAAGGATCACACTATGGTAATGAAACCACTAGAAGTGTACCTACTCTGATACCAATTAAAAGTTCAATTAGTGTAAAAACACGCTTAAACGTTTAGACCCCCAATTTACAAATTAACCAATTCAAGCTTTATGTCAAACAACTAGTGTGCGGAAAATGAACAAAAACTATAAAACAGAATTGGTAAACAATCTAAGCCAAATTAAAATCACAACCCACAGCAGATAATAAAAGGCAAAGATAAAAGAAAAGGAAGATGCAAACACAAAGACAACACGCGATGTGTTATCAAAGAGGAAACCGAAGCCCTCGGCACAAAATCTCTCCACCGCCCTCCAAGCGGTAAACAATCCACTAGAAAATGTAGTTGGAATACATGGACAACAATAGACCCTCCAAGCCTAATCTACCCAGTGCACCTAAGCCCTCCAAGCTTCTTGCTCCAACGACGTTGCACCGAACCTATTTCTTTTCTAGCTTCCCGGATTCCGCTACTTGACCATAGCATCAACCAATGTAAATTGGTTCCTTCCTAACTGCTTCCCAGAACACCAAACAGCCCTCTCACAGTAATGGAAATGGTGAGGAAAAGGTTTTGGTAAAAATGCCTCTCAAGGATTTGACAATGGAGAGGAAGAGAGTTGAGAAATTTGAAGAGACTCTTATGTAAAGATTGTAGATGAATCAATCTTGTTTTACTCTAGGGTTTCTCTCTCAAAATTATCTTCGGAAGCTCTCTTTCATTTGTGAGTATGAAAGGTATTTATACTGGGGTGGGAAGGGAATGTGAAACGTCAGGTTTTTCAAAACAGGGGTGGCTCGCGGCTTGGCCTCTCGACTTGACTGAGTCATGAGATCTAGTCACGAGATAACCGTATGGCCAGTTGTCTTATTTTGTCCTGTAACGCTTCAGCTAGCATGACTATTCATCTTTTGGCATGCTTGGCACGTGTGCTGCATCTAGCAGCTTGCAGTCGCGAGTCACCCGCGAGATCCAGCCGCGAGTCTCTGTTTTCTTGCACACTCTTGAGCATTCAACACTTTATCTCACTCACTACCCTTACAACAAACCCACCTAAATACAAAGTTACTAAATGCTGAAATACAAGCAAATTTGGCATGGAATAAAGCCAACAAAATGGTTGATTAAATTCAACCTTACATCAAGAGATCAAAGTGGTGATCCCGAAATGATGGACGTGATGAAGATGATTGGTGCTTTCACCAACTACTTGGAAAGTTTCACACGAAGGTTTGAAAGCCCTAACTCCCGTATGGGTGAAAAAGGGTACTCATGCATAAGCATTACAACATGTTCATGCATCAATACTTCCTATGTTTTGGGACTTTGTTTGGTTGTTTGCCTATTTATTGTGTGGGTTGAAATGTGTTTGTTTGTTTTTGCATTCTATCATTTAGAATTTTTTGTGATGTTGCTTTTGATCAATCTTTTCCTTCTTATGTGTCAAAAATCCAAAAATCACATTAAAAGTAGAAAATCAAAAAATTTGATCGACATTGTTGAGTTTTGTCTCAAAACATGTTTTGCCTTATACCTTTGTGCTAATGGATCTGTGCATTTACGAGCGTAGCTTGTTCCTTTGCACTCTTATCACTGTGGAAAAAATCTTGAAATCTATGTGACGGTTGTAAATAGATCTTCAAACTTGTCATGAATGATTAGTGAATGGTTATGTTGACCTTGAGACATGCATAGACTTGTGCTTATATATCTTCCCACTCTTTATTTTTGTTTTTGCTAAAAAGAGCTCTCCAAATGTAAATCTCCAAATGAAAAGAGATATTGAGCTGCAAAAAACTGTCGCACATACTAGTATTCAACTAGGAAAAAGGGAAAGCGACCGAAAATTAAAGTGAATGATTATTCAAAAAGCCAAAGGCTATCTCATCAAGGTGAAATATCAAATATCACTCTCACAATGAGAGATGATTGTCTCAAAAGGATCAAAAAGATCAAATGTTATGATTGAAAGTTGAGTCAAATGTAAAGCACCAAATTATGTAATCAAGTTTTGTGGGAGGTCATATATGCATACTTCTATAATTGAGATGTGTCACATGATCTAGTGCTAATTGTGTATGACTTGGTTGAATTGATCATTGAAGCTTCACATTAGACTAAGGACTATCTCATTATTGATACCCACACACAACACACAAGTTTATGTTCAACGAATGTCATATTCATTTGCATGATTTTACTTGATAAAATATGTTTTCACATGCTCAATCTTTGTTGATTCAAACACAAAAAGATTTTTGAGTGTTTTAGTTGTTTTTGGAAAGTATTTTGTTCTTAAAAAACTGAAAATTTCAAAAACAATGTTGCCCTGATTTGGCGACTCAGTCGCGGGTAAGTCAAGTCGCATGACACAGTCGCGAGATCGCAGGTCAATTTTGGCGACTTGTTTGTGAGTGGAAGGTCCAGTCACAAAGGATACATAGAGATTTTCGCGGCTCAGCTCGCAACTCCCTTGCTAGTGAGACTTCCAGTCGCGAAAAACACTTAGCAAATTTTTTTCAAAACTTTTGGCTTGAAGTGTTTTGGCGGGTGTATCTGGCGACTATTTGGTGAATTACCTCAGCTGCGAAAAACGCGTATTTTGCACAGTTAGGGCAGTTTTTAAAATCTTTTTCAGTTTTCCCTTGAACTTTATGTGACTGTTCATTTTCTCTTTCGTCTGAAACTTATCCAAATACTCCGTGTCACCCTCTTCGAACTCCATTTTTACTTCATCTCAACTCAAAATCTTCAAGAAAATGGTATGGGTTTTCATTCTCACACTCTGTATTTCTTGTTTTTGAGCTTTTCCCTCTTGATTATATGTGTTGATATTCTAATTTGCGTTGGGTTAGTGTTTCGGTAGTGTTCTCTGTCTGTCCTTAGCTAGTTGAGGCTCTTGGTTTTTATGAACTTGTTTAGGTTGCTAGATTTTTTCTTTATCATTTGTCTTTCTCTTAGCTTAGGGTTTGTTGACTGACTTATTTACCCATCTTGTTTGATCTTATTTTGGTGTGTTGTTTCAAATTGTTTGGGTTTTGTTTGTTAGGTTTTATTGATTTGTTTTTGTGGTTGTAGATTGTATGTGTGCTTCAGTCTTAAGCATTTTGTGTCATCTCACTCTCATCAAAATATTTGTCTCATTGACATATGTTTATCATTTAGGTGATATTATTCTCTGCAGCATTGGAACTCTTCTACAGATTATTGGTTGTTCTTGAGTATCTACCAATGGGTACACTCTTTTGAGTTGTTGGTTTAAGTTTTAGGGCTTTTCCTTTATACCTGTCTTTAAGCCATATTTGGTCTTGTTGCTCTACACTCATCTCTTTATGACACTAACAAAGTACTGATTTGTTTTACACATGTACTGTCCTTTGTTGTTGTGGCCTTTTCTGCTTGTTTACAGATGGCTCCTTCATCCCTAAAGAGGAAAACACCTACCAAGAAAGCAGATAAGAGAATGAAAATGGACCCTAATCTGTTAAGGTCTGTTTCCCATTTTGAGAGATATAAGAATTTTTTCTTAAAGGCAGGAATCATACAAGAAAGGTTTGTGGATTTGGAGGACTTGAGAAACACCATTATCCCTAGTTGTTTTGAGGGGAAAGGATGGGACAAGCTGCTGAGTGATTTACCAATTGTGTGTGAACCCCTGATTAGGGAGTTTTACTCCAATGCTGTGATAAAGGAAGAAGAGCTGAGCTGCTGGGTTAGAGGAACAGAATTTACCTTAGATGCACATGACATTGATGATGTGCTAGGTCTTGAGGGGTTAGAAGATCATGAGTTCATCAACTATAAGGATAGGATGCTTAATACCACAGCCTTCCCAGTGGACATGATGTTCAACCTGTATCCTATAAAGAAGTTGACTACAATTAACAATGCCAGAGCTATTTTTCTGATGGAGCTCAAGGAAAAGGCATTCATTGATATTCGCTCCCACATATTTGATACAATTGTGGATGAGACTAGAACCACTTCTAGGCCTAAACTGACCTTCCCTAGTCTACTCATGAGGATTTTCAGAAAGAAGGGTGTTGCAATCCCTCGAGACATCAGTCCTATGTCTACACCTTCAGCAATTAACAAGCAAACCTTCAAGAGGATTCCTGAGTGATCATATCTTTGTGTTATTTATCTTTCCGCTACTTTGCTTGATATGATTGTGATAACCTAGTTTTGTTAAATTGGACTAAGTAACAACTTGGCTAATTACCTAAGTTAATCCAATTGTATTTTTAAGGGGTCTAAAAACCATCAAGTGGTATCAAAGCGGGTTGCTCTCTTGTTGTTGATCTTTTGATTATTAAGCTGATCCTTGACCCCTATTGTCATGGAACATGGACACTTTCTAGTTATTCCTCCTCACCTTGATGGGAATAGGAAAGTAAGGATGAAAGCATTCCTAAAATCGATTGATGAGAGAGTCTGGAATTCCGTTGAATACGGATGGGAGAAGCCCACTACTCCTGTTAGTGAGTGGCAAACTTCTCAAAAAGAAGCAGCTGCGTTCAATAGCAAGACTATGAATGCTATCTTTAATGCTGTTTCTATGGAGGAATTTAAGAGAATCTCTAATGTTGAGGTTGCTCGTACTGCTTGGAATATCCTCCAAACTGTGCATGAAGGTACAAAGGCTGTCAAAATCAATAAATTGCAGCAATTGACTTCAAAATTTGAAAGCATTAGAATGTTTGAGGATGAATTTTTTGATGAATTCTATGCTAAATTGAATGATATTTTTAACTTGGGTGAAATCTATGATCAACCTAAAATTGTTAGAAAGATTCTTAGATCTTTAATTGAAGACTTTAGACCCAAGGTGACTGCCATTACTGAAAGCAAGGATGTGGACTCCATCCCTGTTGATGAACTTGTAAGATCTCTTCAATCTTATGAGTTGGACCTACCCAAAACTAACAAATCCAAATTAATGGCTCTTAAGTTAGTTGATGATGTTGAGGTTGGTGGATTTAATGATGAGCTCTCTGCTACAGAGATTGCTTACCTTGCTAAGAACTTTAGAAACTTTCTCAGGAATAGTATCAAAAAGGCAAGAGGCATGAACACTGCTGAACCTAGAAATTTTAGGAAGAATGATCCCACTAAGGTTAACAATAATGATAAACCTAGAGAAAAAGTAGGTCAATCTTCTAATAATTCTATGGGTCCACAATGTTTTGGATGTCAAGGGTATGGTCACATGAAATCTGAATGTCCTACCTATTTGAAGTCTAAGGTTAAGGCTATGGCTGTAACCCTTAGTGATGGTGAAGTTTCTGATGATGAGTCTGATTGTGACAAGGATGGAAACTTCATTACTTTCACTGCTATTGCTATAGTCAATGAGAGCATATCTGCTGAAGAGAACCTTTCTGATAGGGAACTCTCTGAAGATGCAGATCTTCAAGAGGCCTACAATAAACTTTGCAAAGTTGCTACAAAGGATTTTATGAATGTTGAACTTGGCCTGAAGAAAATTGAATATCTTTAGCTTGATAAGAAGAATTTGCTTGTAAAACTATTTGATGCTAATGAACTTTTGAACAATGTGAAAACTGAGAATATGCTATTGCTTGATAAAGTTAAATCTTTGAAACTTGATTTATCTGTTGCTAGATCTGTTAGTTCTAAACTTAATCAAATGTTGAGTGTTCAAAAGTCTCCTTCTGACAAATCTAGATTAGGTTATGTTGAAAGCATCTCTGTGTCTGCTCCCCATTCCACAAACTTTGTCCCTTCATCTTCTTCTGAACCTTTTGTGAGTGAGATTGTGAGTGAGGTTGTCAAACCCATAGAAGTTTCACCATCTAGGAAGATTAGGTTTGATCTGAAAGAATCTAAACCTAAGAAGCCTACCTTGTCTAAGGACAAGACACATGATAAACTTGCATGGGTTTGTCATTTTTGTGGAAAGTCTGGATACATTTGTCCAAACTATTACAAATTGCAAGCTCCAAAGAGAGCAAACAAACCAAAGGTACCTGTGTCTCAAGCACAAGATCCTATGGTACTCATTGGTGAATTGGTAAAGACTTTAAACCTTTATTCCAATCCTTGAGTTGGTAATCTTTCCCATGTGAATAAGAACTCCAATGCTCATGGTGCATCTAAAAGGTTTTGGATGCAAAAGACTCGAACTAATTGAGTCTTTCTGACATGGTCCTTGTGCTTTGCTCTACCCTTTGTGACCATTGTTCTTTGGTTTTGTTTTTTTTTTTTTTGTTTTTTTTTTTTTTTGTTTTGTTTTTTTTTTGTTTTGTTTTTTTTTTTTTTTTTTTTTTTTTTTTTTTTTTTTTTTTGTTTCTAGGATTTCATTGCATAACATTCATGCATTTGATTCTAGGTGTTTTTTTATATAAAAAATAATAATAAAAAAAAAGGGAAAAGGGAAGAAAAAGGAAGCAAATTGTGTTTTGCACTAGTTTCTTGGTTTATGAGAACAAGGTTGGTCAATTTATTTTCACATAACATGTCTTTTGAACCTTATTTAGCCTTGATAAGCTTACTTATTGCACATTATTAGTTGAAGCTTTGTAGTGCATGTTGTATGGGAAAGATGTTTATGGTTTTGATCACTTTGTCTTGATCTTGAAGTCACATGTTTTTTTAACTATCGGACTTGAACTTTTAGAGAAAGGCATAAATAACCATCTCACCATTGTTCACTAGCCAGTCATGAACACCTTAGTGCATATCGTAAGATTTTGTACTCAAGAAAATGTAGCTAAGAGAAAATTGGTTAGACTTGGTTTTTGTGTGTGTGTGTGTTTTGGATCTATGAATGCTTTGCATATATGTTGAGAGAGATGTTTTAAGAGCTTAACATGTTTTTTGGATCTTTGTTTGAGTAGCTTGCTTGTTGCATTCATCTCTATGTGTTTTTCCCTTCTTGAAAACCTTCTTTCTTCAAGCTTGATAGCTTCTTGACAGATCCTTGATAGATTCATTTCTATCGAGCTCTCTTTCTTTAGCCTCGATAGTAACCTCGATAGAAACCTCGATAGATCCTTGATCCATCGAGAAAAATTCCTGTGCTCTCTACCTTCTCGATAGCATCTTGATAGCTTCTCGATCCATCGAGATTTCTAGGTTTCTTCTCGATAGAATCTCGACAGTTTCTTCGATCCATCGAGCCAAAATTCTTTGCTCTCTGTCTGTTCCATAGATGCTCGACAAATCCTCGATCCATCGAGCTTTTCATTTTGCTGTTGACAGATCCTTAACAACACCTCGACAGATTCATTTCTATCGAGATTTAGTACTCAATAGATCTTCGATAGAATCTTCGATCCATCGAGTTGCCTTTTATATTTAAAGCTGAGGCACGATTCAAATCTCACTTTTTCACTTCTCTTTCGATAGAAACCTTTCTCTTTTGACCCAAAACACTTTCTCATTCTCAAATCTCTTTACCTACTAAAGTTTCGGCCTAGATCAAATCTTAATCTCTTGGTATGTGTTCTTAATCCCTTTATTTTCATGCATTCATGCATTTTTAGACCTAGGTTTTGGGTTTTTAAGATTTTTGTGAAATTTTTGGGTTGGGTTGTGTTGATTTAATGTTATATGTTCATGCTTGCATTCTCATTGCATTATAACAAAGTTTCATGCATTTTAGATGTGTGATTGTCTATTGTTGATTGTGTTCTGGTAGGTTTGGATTGGGTTTTACCCATGATGTTTTTAAATTTTTGCACGTCACATGTTCATGCATTCTTCATGCATACATTATATCTTTTCATTCCTATTCTTTGTTTGTGATGTGTTTATGTTCTGTTCTTTCCCTCTCTCTCTCTCTCTCTCTCGGATAAACTACGCTATGGCACCCAAAGCGCGTAAATCCACTCCGGCTCGGAATCCTCTTCTAGGTTCTGGGTCATCTTCTTCCTCTGATCCTCCCATCCCCCTCCACGTTCGGTTTTGGGATGAGAAGGCCCAAAAGGACTTCTTGAAGAACTTCTCCAAACGTGGCGTTCATTTAGAGCGCCAGGTTATCCTGTCGGATTTTTCTGACACTCCTTTCCCCGCTTTCATTTGGACTCGGGGCTGGAATATCTATTTGAGAGTCCCATGAGGTGTCCTGTCATGTTTATATAGGAGTTTTACTCCAATATACACGACATCGATACCTCTGTACCTCAGTTTACTACTACATTCAGAGGTATACGTATCGTAGTCACCTCGGATCTTATATCCGAGGTACTACATGTTCCTAAGGTAGCACATCCTGACTACCCTAGCTGTGAGCGTCTTCAGATAGTGTCCAGAGACGAGCTTCTTTCTCACTTTTGTGAGACTCCTTCCACATGGGGTGGTAAGCTAAACATCCCACGCTCGGGCTTTGCCAAAGGCCCGAGGTTGCTTAATATGGTGATGATATTTACTCTTACTCCTTTGTCTCACTAAAACTCCATCATTGAGCCTCGTGCTCGCTTTCTTTTGTCTCTTCTAGAGGAACTCTCTATCAACTTCCTTTCTCACTTCATCACATCTATTCTAGATGTGTATTTGGATACCGCCACTTGTGATAAGCTCATCTTTCCTTCAACTATCATGTGAATCCTTCGCCACTTCCACATCCCCATTCCTAACTCTCCCTTCCTCACCACCATAGTTGCCATCAGTGTCGAATCTGTTCAGTGGAGCGAGGCCCAGCTTTGACTAAAGCGGCCATGGGTGGAGAGACCGATCATATAGATCCTACAACTCCCTCTTCTTCGACTCTTTCCACCTCTGCTCCTTCTTCCTTCGTTGGTGATGTGACCCTAGAGGCCATCATGGCATAGCTTCAACAGATGGAGGCTGACTTTGGTGGTCGTCTTAACTATCTCACAGATGAGATGTGTCAGATAAACACCCAAGTCGATCGCATTGCCCATTGACAGGCTCACCTTGGTGGTTTCGCTCCCTCTCCATCTCCTTCTCCAGTGGCCTCGACTGATGAAGATGATGATGTTGGTGATGATGAGGATGATGATGCTAGCTCTTCCAGTGATGATGAGATAATGACCTCTTAATGGCTTGCCCTTTGTCATTCATGACAAAAAGGGGAAGTAGTTTTGGATTGAGAGTAGTCTTGTATTTATAGGGGAAGAGTTAGTGTAGGACATTTTTTAAAGTTCAAAAACGTGTATAAACACCCTTGAACGTTTAGACCCCCAAATTACAACTTAACCAATTCAAGCATTATGTCAAACAACTAGTGTGCGGAAACTTAACATAAGCTATAATATGGAATTGGTAAAAACTATCTAAGCCAAATTAAAACACAATCCACAGCAGATAATAAAAAGGAAAAGATAGAGAGAAAGGAAGATGCAAACACAAAGACAACACGCGATGTGTTATCGAAGAGGAAACCGAAGCCCTCGGCGTAAAACCTCTCCGCCGCCCTCCAAGCGGTCAATAATCCACTAGAAAATATAGTTGGAATACATGGACAGCAATAGACCCTCCAAGCCTAATCTACCCAGTGCACCTAAGCCCTCCAACTTCTTGCTCCAACGAGGTTGCGCCGAACCTATTTCTTTTCTAGCTTCCCAGATTCCGCTACTAGACCGTAGCATCAACCAATAAAGATTGGTTCCTTCCTAACTGCTTCCCAGAAATCCAAACAGCTCTCTCACAGTAATGATAATGGTGAGAACCAGGTTTGGTATAATGCCTCTCAAGGATTTGACAATGGAGAGGAAGAGAGTTGAGGAATTTGAAGAGACTCTAATGTATAGATTGTGGGTGAATCAATCTTGTTTTTCTTTAGGGTTTCTCTCTCAAAATTCTCTCTGGAAGCTCTCTTACAATCGTGGGTAAAAGGGGTATTTATACTGGAGTGGGAAAGGAATGTGAAACGTCTGGTTTTACAAAACAGGGGTGGCTCGCGGCTTGACCTCGCGGCTTGACTAAGTCGCGAGATCCAATCGCAAGATAACCGTATGGCCAGTTGTCCTGTTTTGTCCTGTAGTGCTCCAGCTTGCATGACTGTTCACCTTCCAGCATGCTTGGCACGTGTGCTGCGTCTGGCGGCTTGCAGCATCGAGTCACCCGCGAGGTCAAGCCGCGAGTCTCTGTTTTCTTGCACACTCTTGAGCAAACTTCACTCTATCTCACTCACTACCCTTACATCAAACCCACCTAAATACAGGGTTACTAAATGCTGAATTACAAGTAAATTTGGCACGGAATAAAGCCAATTAGATGGTTGAATAAATTCAACCTTACAATCTCCCCCTTTGGCTATTCCGTGACAAAACCCTAAAACAGACTCTAGACTTAACATGTGAGTTAGGAACAGTTGAACAAAACTCACTCACACCTAACTCTAGAAGCTGTGAAGCACTTGAATCATATGAACATAATACTCCTGAAACACAACAATACACCATGATCATTGTAAGCAGAAAATCATAAAATGCATATGAAACAGGCAATATGTGATCAAGCAAAGATGGAGTTAAGAAACAAACCATGGCTTGATCAACCAAGTGAACACCACAAGGTAGAGATCACAGTGCTCATTCACACTTGGAATGAACACAAGGACATACAAGTTAACAAGCACAAGGCAAGATACTTGTATGTTCAACACTCAACCAATGCATAATACACAAGGTATATGCATCTAGGAACAATCCTACAAGGGCACAAGAGTGACAGTACATGAATCAAAATGCAAGACATTTAGATTGAAGTACTGATTTCAAACATTGCATAAAGGCTGCATTAAGCAAGGTACATACCATAAAGCCTACAGACTATGCATAAAAACATTAACCCTAAAAGCTTACAAAAGCACATGGGTACAAACTGAAAATATCCTGAATAACATCATCAAAATATATAAAAGATTAAACCAAGAGTTTAAGTTATGAGTTAGAAACAACTATACACCAAAACCACAGTGTATCAAACCCATATAAACATTAAATACCCAAAACATAAGCAAATATAAACAAAGTCTCTGATCTTGACATCTTTGATAACTCCCCCTCAACACATTACTCCCCCTTAAGAGCTGCTTTTCTGCTTCTCATCAACAATGTCATCAACAACAGAAAGAAACATCATCTCCCCCTTTTTGACCGGAATGGCCAAAGGGTCACTGTCCATGCTGGGTGGTGAAGCTATTAAGTTTTGCAGACAAAATATCAATCTGGTCCTGCATGGCTCTCATCCTCTCAGAGTGCTCAGTCTGGACTCCTCTGATCCCATCAAGTCTTTCCAAAATGATTTGGAAAACATCTGGAGGTGTATCTGAAGAAGTTGATGCTCTAGTCCTTTTGCCACTCCTCCTTGGTGTTGAGGTTGATGCATGCCCTGCTGCCTCTGCCTCAGTCTCCATTGGGACACCCTCTCCTTCATCACCTTCATCTTCTTCTCCTAGAAGCCTAACACTTATCCTTTTGCAGGTAAGCTTGTTAATTGCAAAGGGTGTGGACATGGGACTGATGTCTTAAGGGATTGGAACACCCTTCCTTCTAAAGATCCTCATTAGTAAACTAGGAAAGATCAATTTTGGCCTAGAGGTTGTTCTTGTCTCATCCACAATGGTGTCATATATGTAGGAACTTATGTCAATGAAATTCTTTTCTTTAAGATCCATCAAAAAAATTGCTCTTGCACAGTTGATTGTAGTCAACTTCTTTATGGGATAGAGGTTAAACATCATGATTATTGTTAGACACCTCATGTCCACTGGAAAAGCTGTGGTATTCAGACATTTCCCTTCTCTCTGTCCACCTATCCTTTGTTGAACTGTTTCAATAGATACACTCCTATCTTTGTAATTGATAAATTCCTGATCTTCTAATCCTTCAAGCCCTAGCACATCATCATTGACATGTGCATCCAAAATGAATTCTTTACCTCTAACCCAGCAGCTTAACTCATTCTCCCTTATCACAGCATTTGAATAAAACTCCCTAATCAGGGGTTCACACACTACAGGGAGATCACTCAGAAGCTTTTCCCATCCTCTCCCTTCAAAACAGCTGGGGATAAAGGATTTTCTTAAATCCTCCAAATCTACAAATCTTTCTTGAATAATTCCTGCTTTCAAGAAGATATCCTTGTATCTCTCAAAGTGGTGAAGTGACCTAAACAAATTAGAATCCATTTTCAGTCGTTTGTCAGCCTTCTTTGCTGGAGTTTTCTTCTTCGGAGGTGAGGGAGCCATCTGTGAACAATCAGAAGAGGCCACAACAGCATATAACAATACATGTGTAGAACTAGTTAGTACCATGTAATTAACAAAGAAATTGCAGCCACACAGATACACTGGAACATTTAAACATTATGCTACTTAGAATCTCCACATGGATAAACAAGCCTAGAAGAGGAAACATAAGAACAACAGGGAGAATGTAGGGGATAAACAGCAGAGATAGAAGACATCCCAAAGACAAATATATGTTAAAGAGACATACAATGGAATGAAAATGACATGCCTCATAATCAGCATAGTGAAACTTATAGATGCTCCCAAAAGATTCACACAATAGAACATGCACATTCAGCACAGTAAACTACACATCCACAATAGGAACATTTCGAAACAACTCATCAACACAAGATTAGATAAAATGAGTAACCAAAAAAAATTTAGCTAAGCACAAGATGAAAACCAAAAACAACAACTAAACTGATTTCACACTCAAGCAGCAGCAATCACAAGCTTAGCAAGAACATAGAACAATAGCCGCAACACAAACCCATTTCAAAAACAAAAACAAATGCGAAAAATCAAGGGAGAAAAAACACCAAATCAAGTAGAAAGGAGTTCAAGAATGAAAACCCATACCTGTTACTTGAAGATTTTAAGCTGAAAAGGAGCAACAATGGAGTTTGGGAATGGGAGCACGGAGTGTTTGGGAAGGAGATAGTTTAGAGAGAAGATGAACAGTCACAAATGTTCGAGGGAAAACTGAAAAAGATTTAAAAACTGCCCCTATTTTTACCAAACACGCGTTTTTCGCGACTTGATTGAGTCGCCACAAAGTCGCCGGTTCAAGCCGCCAAAACACTCAAGGACAAAAATTTGAAAAATTTTTCTAAGTGTTTTTCGCGACTAGAAGGTCTACCCGTGAATGAGTCGCGAGCTGAGCCGTGAAAATCTCTAAGTAACCCTCGCGAATGGACCTTCCACTCGCGAACAAGTCGCCAAAAATGACCCGCGAAGACGCGACTGAGGCTCGCGACTTGACATACCCGTGACTGAGCCGCCAAAACAGGGCAAAACAGGATTTTTGAAATATTCAGATTTTTTAAACAAAATACTTTCCAAAAACACCTAAAACACTCAAAAATCTTTTTGTGCTTGAATTAACAAAGATTGAGCATGTGAAAACACATTTCATTAAGTACAATCACACAAATGAATAAGGCATTTATTGAACATAAACTTGTGTGTTGTGTGTGGATATCAATAATGAGATAGTCCTTAGTCTAATGTGAAGCTTCAATAATCAATTCAACCAAGACATACACAATTAGCACTAGATCATGTGACCCATCTCAATTATAGAAATATGTATATATGACCTCCCACAAAATTTGATAACATAACTTAGAGCTTTACATTTGACTCCACTTTTAATCATAACATTTGATCTTTTTGATCTTTTGAGGCAATCACCTCTCATTGTGAGAGTGATATTTGATATTTCACTTTAATGAACAAGCCTTTGGCTTTTTGAATAAACATTTTCTTTAATATAAGGTCGCTTACCCTTTTTCCTAGTCGAATACTAGAATGTGCGACAGGCTTTTGCAGCTCAATATCTCTTTTCATTTGGAGATTTACATTTGGTGAGCTCTTTTTAGCAAAACAAAAATAAAGAGTGGGAAGATATATATACACAAGTCTATGCATGTTTCAAGATCAACATAACCATTCACTAATCATCCATGACAAGTTTGAAGATCTATTTACAACAATCACATAGATTTCAAGATTTTTCCCACAGTGATATGAGTGCAAAGAAACAAGCAATGCTCGAAAATGCACAAAGCCATTAGCACAAAGGTACAAGGTAAAACAAGTTTTGAGACAAAAACTCAACAATGTCAATCAAACTTTTTGATTTTCTAATTTTTTATGTGATTTTTGGATTTTTAACACTAAAAAGAAAATTGATCAAAAACGAAATAAATTAAAAGTATGCACAAGTAGACAAACAAACAATCAACAGCAAAAACACCAAGCAAACAAACAAACAAACATCGTCACAAAGCATAGGAAGTATTAATGCATGGACATGTTGTAATGCTTATGCATGAGTACCCTTTTTCACCCACACGTCACTTGTGTTTGGGGTGATTTCCTTATAGGATTGGGTACGGGAGTTAGGGCTTTCAAATCTTCGAGAGAAGCTTTCCAAGCAGTTGGTGAATGCACCAATCATCTTCATCACATTCATCATTCCGGGATCACCATTCTGATCTCTAGATTGATCACCTACCCAATTTCTTCAATCATTTCTAGGTCCTCCTGACCTTTGAGGAGTTGCACTATTCTTTGCTCTCAGCTTTTGGCAATTTGGTCGAGTATGCCCTTGAAGTCCGCAATAATGACACACATAAGTTGCTCTAGGACCTCTTTGTGGTCGTGGGCGTGACTTTGCACGAGATTCAAACCTGCCCACAGATTGATTACGGGGATTCACCAACCGTTGGTTCACCACATTCTTCTTCTCCTCCATCTTGAGCTTCTCATCAGTAAGGTCAACTACAACTGGATCTTTGGCCTTTACAAACTTCACTTCTTTAGTGACATTTCCAGATGAGCTACTTCCTTCGGTATATCCCAATCCGGATTTGTCTGAAAAGCTCTTTTGAGATGAAATAACATCATCTAGCTTCTTGGTGGTGACCCTCTCTATTTTAACATTTGCTTGCACAACCTCTTGCTCAAGAAATCTCACTTTTGTGTAAGTTTCGGACAGCTCACCATTCAGTGTTTCTATCTCACATTTGGCCTCCCTATATCGGATTAGGAGACTTTTGTAGTCCTCCTCTGCCTTCTTCATTTTTCTCACAGCAGCCTTGGCCACCCTTGTGTACTCACCCGACTTCTCCAGGAGTGAGTTATAATTCTCTTGAAGATTTGCTGTGCTTTCATCTTCTTCAGCATCTGATTCTTCAACAATTCCCAGTGATTCATCATCACTATGTTCTCTAAGGTCTCGTACAAGCAGATTCAACTCATCTGAAGACTCAACATAAGCAATAGTCATAAAAGCTGAATAGTTCCCCTCTCCATCATAGCTTTCTTCAGATTCTGAGTCTGATGAATCCGAGTCACTCAATGTCGTGGCATACACTTTGCCTTTCGATTTCAAATAATTCGGACATTCCTTCTTAAAGTGTCCATGCCCGTTACATTCGAAACAAGTGACACCTTGTGTAGGTTGGGATTCTTTTCCATCTTTCTTTTTGAATTCCCTTTTCTCTTTTCCAGAACTTTGGAATTGTCTTTTATCATCAAATTTGCCATTATTTTTGAATTTCAAGAACTTTCTGAAATTTTTGACAAGGTATGCAACATCTTTGTCAACCACATCTTCTCCCGATGAGTCTTGATCTTCCACCTTCTCATTAATGGTCTTAAGAGCAAGAGATTTACTCTTCCGTTGATTGGGCAGCGACATCTCATAAGTCTGAAGAGAACCAACCAGCTCCTGGACTTTGATGTCATCAAGGTCCTTGCTCTCTTCAATCGCCGTCACTTTAGCACGAAAACTTTCCGGCAATGATCGAAGGATCTTCCTTACAATTTTTGAATCCTCCGTTTTCTCTCCCAAGTTGAACTTGCTGACAACCACCTCATTTAGCTTCCCATAGAAAGAGTCAAAAGACTCATCCTCACTCATTTTGAGCTCCTCAAACCGAGTGGTCAGCATTTGCAACTTGGTGTCTTTCACTTTCTTTGTGCCTTCATAGGTGGTTTCCAATATCTCCCATGCTTCTTTGGCAACGGTAATATGAGAAATCCTGTGAAATTCATCTGGAGACACACCACAGAAAATAGCATTGAGTGCTTTACTGTTAGCGTTAGATGCAGCAAGTGCTGCCTTATCCCATGTGGATTTGGCTGCTTCAGGTCTGGTCCAACCAATCTTAATAGCATCCCAAACAGATTCATCAATGGAACATAGAAAAGCTCTCGTGCGAACCTTCCAAAAAGCATAATTACTACCATCAAAATATAGAGGTGCATTTAGGGATTGAGATCGATCCATCTCAAAAGGGAGTCAAGGATCACACAATGGTAATGAAACCAATAACAGTGTACCTGCTCTGATACCAATTGAAAGTTCAAAAACGTGTATAAACACCCTTGAACGTTTAGACCCCCAAATTACAACTTAACCAATTCAAGCATTATGTCAAACAACTAGTGTGCGGAAACTTAACATAAGTTATAATATGGAATTGGTAAAAACTATCTAAGCCAAATTAAAACACAATCCACAGCAGATAATAAAAAGGAAAAGATAGAGAGAAAGGAAGATGCAAACACAAAGACAACACGCGATGTGTTATCAAAGAGGAAACTGAAGCCCTCGGCGTAAAACCTCTCCGCCGCCCTCCAAGCGGTCAATAATCCACTAGAAAATACAGTTGGAATACATGGACAGCAATAGACCCTCCAAGCCTAATCTACCCAGTGCACCTAAGCCCTCCAAGCTTCTTGCTCCAACGAGGTTACGCCGAACCTATTTCTTTTCTAGCTTCCCAGATTCCGCTACTAGACCGTAGCATCAACCAATGAAGATTGGTTCCTTCCTAACTGCTTCCCAGAAATCCAAACAGCTCTCTCACAGTAATGATAATGGTGAGAACCAGGTTTGGTATAATGCCTCTCAAGGATTTGACAATGGAGAGGAAGAGAGTTGAGGAATTTGAAGAGACTCTAATGTATAGATTGTGGGTGAATCAATCTTGTTTTTCTTTAGGGTTTCTCTCTCAAAATTCTCTCTAGAAGCTCTCTTACAATCGTGGGTAAAAGGGGTATTTATACTGGAGTGGGAAAGGAATGTGAAACGTCAGGTTTTACAAAACAGGGGTGGCTCGCGGCTTGACCTCACGGCTTGACTAAGTCGCGAGATCCAGTCGCGAGATAACCGTATGGCCAGTTGTCCTGTTTTGTCCTATAGTGCTCCAGCTTGCATGACTGTTCACCTTCCAGCATGCTTGGCACGTGTGCTGCGTCTGGCGGCTTGCAGCCGCGAGTCACCCGCGAGGCCAAGCCGCGAGTCTCTGTTTTCCTGCACACTCTTGAGCAAACTTCACTCTATCTCACTCACTACCCTTACATCAAACCCACCTAAATACAGGGTTACTAAATGCTGAATTACAAGCAAATTTGGCACGGAATAAAGCCAATTAGATGGTTGAATAAATTCAACCTTACAATTTTTGATAAGGGGAGTGTATATACTTTTGAGGGATGTAGTGAAGTTCTTATGTATCTTTCTTTCTTTTTAGTTACATTAGCCTTTGTACACCGGTCTTGTGACCATTTTTATTATGACATACATTGTACTTTATCTTTTCATATAGATGATGATGATGTATGTTTTTCTTCAGCTATCTCTGCATGTGTTGTTTCTTTTCTTTCTTTATACATATGTTTCTTTATGTATGCAATCTTTATTTATGTTTCACACATAATGCCTTGATGAGTTTTGTTTAAGTGTTTCAGAAAGACAGGTTGTGAAAGTATACCATGCCATGAACTTTCTTCTTGCAAAGTTTTTCAAGAGTTTATGTTAGGGTTAGATTTGTTTTGTAATGCACAAGTGGTTATGAGTTTAGCGATTTAATACTTCTCTCATGATTCATTTGTTTGTTGTGGTTTTGTCACGGATTGCCAAAGGGGGAGATTGTTAGGGACATATTTGTTAGGGACATATTTGATGTAATTGGCTAATCCTTTGACAAAACACACTTTACTTATAATTGGGTAGATCTATGATGGGTTTAGTACTTCAAGAAACAAGTGTACAAGTTAAGTATTGAAGCCATGCAAATCTGACTAAGAAACAAGTGAAGGAAGTGGTGATCATTAAAACTCGACAGATTCCTTTCAATCGAGATTTAATGTTGAAGCTCGACACAAGCTGTATTTGTCGAGAATTACGAAATCAAACTTTTCAGATCTGATTACATGCATATTCTTATGTATTTGTGTAGGGTTTCTTTTCTTACAACCCTAGATATATATATATAAGGATTAATTTAAAGGCTGTTGCACATGCATTATGTGACCAGATATCACGCCCCAAACGGTCCAAAGCATGAGAAAGATATCTCAAAGTACCTATAGATTTTTCCTTTTTGACAATCCAATCCACATAAATCATATCAAGTACCAACATCAACAATTATCATAATAATTCCATTGAATATACTTTATAAATAAGTCAGACCTCTAAGAAATAATTACAAGGACCATTGGCCACAAAAGAATGGAGGTCTGAATAAATAATTACATATCATCAGCTTGTCCAATCAGTAGGAATAAAGTCACAACCACTATAATATACAAAAAAATGAGTCAAGCCTACTCTAAGATATACATCGTCTAATATCTCCATCACAAAAGTTCAGCCTCCATTAGTAGTTAGTCCAACCACAGTTAGCCACCAAAAAGCTGTCTCAAAAGATTTTACCTACTTTAAAAAGTTTATAAAATAATGAGATGAGACAGAGCCCAGTAAGCAGCATAATTAATAGGGGTGGGGGAAATGCGAGTTTCATGATAATGAACATTTTACAAAACATGATATAATTTGGGAATTTCCAATTTATTTATGCAAAAACAATTTCATTAACCACATGACAAGAACAATAGCAATAGTTTAGTACCAGGCTTACAAAAATAACTATGAAACTACATTCCATTCACTGTGAGCCATAAAAATATCCAATACCATTTCAAAACTAGAAAACCTCACCCAAGATGCAACAAGGACCAACAAGGATGGAGATATCACCCAAACATCATACCGCCACAAACAAGTTAGAGACCAAACACGCTAGCATGATATATACCTCTTTTGGCATGTGGTCTATTGGCCCTGCCAAGCCTCACCCACACCCTAAAGGATTTACCTATCCCCTCCATGGGCAGCAAGGGATAACACGTCATGTAGTACCTATTTTGCATGTGGTCTCTTAACCCTGCCTAGCCTCATCCACACACTCAAGGATTTACCTCTTCCCCCCCTCCCCCCCTTCCCCAATGGGCAGCAGGGAATGACGTGTCGCACAACACCCCTTTTGCATGTGGTCTTTTGGCTCTATAGGCAGCAGCCCCACCCACACACTCAAGGATTTATCCATGTCATACAAAGTGTGAATCTCCAACTTGGCTTGTTGTCACCAAGACAGGGTAATCACCAACATCATAGCACAAGGGCAAAGCCACATCAAAAGCTCACAAGTTCAATGTATTCAAAATACATAGTTTACTTCCAAGTAGTTTCATAAGGTATTACAACAACCAAATATCCACAATATTCTCAAAAGTATTTCTTGTCAAAAATGTTTTGCGTCAATATTTCCCAAATAATACAAGACAAGATAAATAAGCTCCTTTAAGTTTCCAATATACCATAAACTCCATAAATTCCTTATCATAGGATTAAGTCAAAGATGCTCATATTTTCCATGTCAACAATCCATGCATTTCCCCAAATGCAATACCAAATACGATGCATTTTTATATATAATAATATATAATAGGGTCACAACACAACACTTTTAAGAAAACATAGATCCATATATAATTTCCCAAAATGTGTTTGACCCAAAAACAACATTTATGCAATATGATTATTTTCCAAAAAAATCCCATTAAAAAGCTACTTACCTTGCAACCTGCAAAAAGGCCTAATTTTCCAAGCTCCAAATAAGATTAGCTAGAACCTGAACAATATCATGCAAACTTATCACAATAGGCATAAAGCTTGACATTGCATCTAGCTATGAATTAGAAATCGCTAACTAAGAAATTAATTAGGCAAGCCTAGCATTTAACCTCACAAATAATGTATTCCACTTCCAAAGTTTCTTAACAATTTCATTACAAGGCATAGACTCCAACTTATCATCATGTCATTCCAAGCTTCACCTTTACCATAAGAGATCCTAACACTTTATGAATTTCTTCCTCAATATACATGTCATTCAAGAGACCCACAAAACAACAACATATATAACAATACCCACCATTACAAACCCCAAATGTAAATCCTCCACTAGCTCCAAATACACAATAAAAATTATATTCATCAAATATTTCACATTAAAGAGCCAAAACCCCTAAATTTTCACCACTTAGCTAACCACCATTGTAAAAATCATAAACCCACTCATCAAATATATCCACCAAGACCAAAACCCATACATAAAAACTCAAAAATATCACTTCTAATGCTCATAAATCACATGGGTATTATTATTAAAGCTTAGATAAAGAAAGCCTCTAGCAAAGCATATAAACCCACAAAAAGATTAGAATTTTTTGCTTCAAATAGTAGAGGTGAGTGAGCCTTACCTTTTTCCTAAGGAGTTTTCCGGTGATCTTGCCGAAAAAATGGTTGTGGAAGAGGTGAGGAATGGTACCAGGGGGAGAATAAAGGTGTGTGAGTGTTTATGAGGAAAAAATGAAAAGAAAAGAAAGATGTGAAGGACACTTGGTTGACCGGCCGAATAAGGAGAGATATTTGTTAGTGTGTGGTGTGTGGTGTGTGGTGGGGAAATAAGGGGTAGGTGGGTCACATGTGGCTCCTTAAAAGTGGCCTAGTTCATTATTCTCTCTATAGAAGCTCCTGCGTCTTTACGCCAAGGGTTTTGTGACCAAGGAGCTTCTTGATCTTCATTGTTGATAAAGTGAAGAAATTTGCAGCCAACATCTTCTTCAAGTTGGTGAGTTAGTCACATATTAGGATCTGTGCATCATTGGTTAGTCACGTATTGGGATTCATGCATTGAACAGAGAGATTGCCGCTACAATACAAGTCCAATTGCGTATTGGGGTAAGGGTTCAACTGTAGGTTGGTATTTCGGGATAGGCTAAAGGGTTTGGTAAGATTCCTTATACTTGTAACCGCTTATGATTGATAATAGTGGATTCTTGGGAGTGGTGATCTTAAAATCACCCAGTGGGGTTTTGTCTCGGTGGTTTTTCCCATTTGTAAACAAATCGCCTGTGTCAAACTTAATTTTTGCTACATTTAGTTATTTGGTGATTTGTTCGTGCTACCACGCTATTGCAAGTAATTTGACTAATTAATTAACTTGGGTAATTAATTAATTAATTTTTGCTCTGTCAAAAACCCCCCTTGCTAGGTATAAAAGGAAAACCCGAAATCACATTTCAGAAGTCTTGTGAGTTACTCCTATGAGATCTATGAGGTTTTGTAACCTTCTAACTCAACAACCATCCATTGGAAAGAAGATCCAAACACAAGAGCCGATGGAGATAAGTTGCTGCATACAAGATCAACTACTACTGATGGGCTAAGGCTTTGAGTGGGATCTCAAAGTCAGAAACGGGGTGTTTGCACACAACAAATTCAGATAGAGGAGTCTGTGAATTCAGAGCTGAGTGTGGTCACATGAGTAAGTATTACAAGAGGTAACTTTAGATTTAGGGAAAAATCTATTGTAAAACTTCCACTCTACATAGTGAATTTGTTACCTTGAGGATTGTTTAAGTTAAATCCTCCTTAGGTTTTTTATCTTGAAACTGGATGATTTCATTAGTTTTCCTAGGTCATCATATCACTATTCTTCTTTATTTTTCCGCACTTAGTGATATGCATTTTTGTTTAACCTATATCTGAATAATAATCATAAGTAACAACTTGGTTAATTAATTAGGTTAAATAATCTTAGTTTACAGAGGTTTAAACAAACAAACAAGTGGTATCAGAGCAGGTTCACTCTAATTGGATTAACGTCCTTAGTGAGATCCTTGATCCATGCTATCATGGATAATTTTAAGTATCTTATTGCTTTTGATTGTGATGATTTGAATAAAAAGGGCACTATTGCTTCTGTTTATTTTATTGATTCCTATAAAACTCTTCATAAGGAATTACATAAATCTATTAAAATTGCTAAGAAATTCAAGGAAGAGTTAAAATTGGCTAATCTTTAAAAAAGAGGAATTGATTGTGAGAGTGGATGAATCTAATAAAAAGAAATCAATTTTTGAAAAATCAATTTTCCTCTCAAGATGAAAAGATAAAAAGTTTGGAACAAAAGTTAGCTAATTCTGAAGCTAAACTTGAAAGTTGTCTAGTACCAAGCCTGTTGTTGATGACAAATCTGTTTCTTTTCCTATTAAGCCTAAAGTTGACAAATTTTATATTCCTCCTTTTAAGAGGAATCATAAAGAGAAGGCTTATTTTAATAAGTTAGACAAAGGTAAACGTTTTGATGTAGACGTTGAAGTTTCAAAACTCGTGTCTAAATCTACTAGTAGAGTGCAAAAGAAATAAGTTTTTGTGCCTACCTATCATCTTTATGGTGTTGTTGGTCATATTAGACCAAATTGTTCTTTGTTGAGGTAAAAACCAAAACATGGGATTACATATGCTTCTAGGAATACTAATGTTCCTAAATTTGTTCCTGTCTATCACCTTTGTGTTATGTCTAGTCACATTCGTCCTAATTGTCATATATTGAAATTTAAGCATTATGCGTTTTAATCTAGGATATGTAATGATATTTTACATACCATAAGTCTAGAAAAAAAATTTCTTATGCTTTTGAAAAATTTAAGCTTGTTGGCTTGTGAAAGGAAATTGCAAGATTTTGGTGTCTCTTAGAAAAATTGTATAATCCCTCAAATACACTTTGCTTCTCATGGTTTTTCACCTACAAAGCTAAAGTCTAGTGTTGTATGGGTGAGAAAAGATTTCCTAAGGTGAATGTTGTTTACTTGTCCTTGATTTAATTCTTTCAATTATATGTGAACATGGTTTTTTTTTTTTTAGTTTATTGTTGTTTTTAGGTTTTTTTATTATATAAAAAAAAATCCAAAAACATTGAAAATTTTCAAAAAGCCAAAAATATTTTATTTTGTGTCTTGTTTTTTATTTCGTGAGGATTACATTAATTATAATTTCTCTCTCTTAACTTAGAACATGCTTGATATTGGGAAGAAACATAGAAAGTGTGTATTGCATAACTGAGTACATGAGCTATTTCTAAATTTGTGTGAGTATGTACTAGATAGTACATGTACTCATGGGTTAATTAAGAAATTGATATTTCTTATTTGTGTACCTTTTATAGCTTAGTTGAGCACTATTCATGCATTACTTTTACATTGTATTCATTTAGTATAATGTGTGCTTTTTGATTTTTTGTCATAATATAAAAACACAAAAAGATTTTTTTTTATTTTTTTATTTTTTATTGCACACCACTTAGTGTGTGATTAAGGTTGGCCAATGAAATTTACATTTCATGATTGTGTACCTTACTTAGCTTTGATGAGCTACTTTTTGTATGTTACTAGTTTGTGCTATTTTGTGCTTAATTATGTGAGTTGTTTATAGTCTTTGAACAAACGATCTTAATTTTGATGTCACATTCTTTGATCGTAAGGACTAGAAAATCCTAGGAGAAATGCATAAATAACCATCTTACCACTATTACCCACCAATCATGAACATCTATGTGTAAATCATAAAAGCCATACTTAGTAAGGTGTAGCATTTGCACAACAAGATGAAACAAGGTGTTTTTTTTTTTTTTTTTTTTTTTTTTTTTAAAGGGAAGAATTTGTGACAAAGGTATTTCCTTTTCTATCTCCTATATACCCATGCATGATATCTTTGATTGTGTTCAAAAAGAAAAAAGAAAAAGAAAAAGAAGAATCAAAATGCTTTTATGATTTCAAGTGTGTTTTCTAGAAAATGTGAGTTATATGATGTAACTCTTTAGTTGATAGTCACTTTTAAACCAATGTGATTGATAATGTAGAAAATTTGTTTGATTACTATGTACATATCACATTTTCTATACTTTGTACACTTACTAGTTGCACACACTACATGCAAATCAATGCTAAACTCTATACATATGATTGTGTGTAGACTAATCAGACCATCTTTGATTACTCATGAAGTGATGTTTGATACCTTTTCCTTTGATTGAGTTGAATTTGAAGAAAAGTGTCTTAGAAGTTTAATCGAGTGATTTTACTTCTATTATGTGAAAAGTTTGAGAATTTGACAGCAAAATTTTTTTTGAAATCTTCTGGAAGTGTTCATATGCATTTCATCTCATAAAAATTGGGTTTTAGTTGTTTTTTCTGCATAATTTCCAGGGTTTTCAAAAATTCAAATTTTTTTATTGGTTCGATCGATCAAATCTGATTCTCGACCGATTAAAAATGTCTAGTTTTTAGCCAAAAGTCTTTGTCCAGTTTGATTCCTGCTCGATTAATCCTCGATTGATCGAAAATTTTAAAACAACCCTTTCGATCACTGCTCAATTCCTTTTGACTGATAGAAATTTGAAATTTTCAAATTCTTAAGGGTTTAACAAATCAGTTTTGTCCTTTCTCACTTTCTCTTTTGTAAGGTTGAATTTATTCAACCATCTAATTGGCTTTATTCCGTGCCAAATTTGCTTGTAATTCAGCATTTAGTAACCCTATATTTAGGTGGGTTTGTTGTAAGGGTAGTGAGTGAGATAGAGTGAAGATTGCTTAAGAGTGTGCAAGAAAACAGAGTGTCGTGGCTGGGACTCGCGGGTGGACTCGCGGCTGCAAGCCGCCAGAAGCTGCACACGTGCCAAGCATGCTGGAAGATGAACAGTCATGCTAGCTGGAGCACTACAGGACAAAACAGGACAACTGGCCATACGGTTATCTCGCGACTGGATCTCGCGACTTGGTCAAGCCGCGAGGTCAAGCCGCGAGCCACCCCTGTTTTGGAAAAACCTGACGTTTCACATTCCTCTTCACTCCAGTATAAATACCCCTTTAACCCACGATTGAAAGAGAGCTTCCAGAGAGAATTTTGAGAGAGAAACCCTAAAGAAAAACAAGATTGTTTCACACACAATCCCTACCTTAGAGTCTCATCAAAATCCCTCACTCTCTTCCTCTCCATTGTCAAAACCTTGAGAGGCATTATACCAAACCTGGTTCTCACCATTATCATCTCTGTGAGACAGTCGTTTGGAGTTCTGGGAAGCAGTTAGGAAGGAGCCAATCTTCATTGGTTGATGCTACGGTGTAGTAGCGGAATCCGGGAAGCTAGAAAAGAAAAAGGTTCGACGCAACCTCGTTGGAGCAAGAAGCTTGGAGGGCTTAGGTGCACTGGGTAGATTAGGCTTGGAGGGTCTATTGCTGTCCTTGTATTCCAACTGTATTTTCTAGTGGATTGATTACCGCTTGGAGGGCGGCGGAGAGGTTTTTCGCCGAGGTCTTCGGTTTCCTCTTCGATAACACATCGGGTGTTATCTTTGTGTTTGCATCTTCCTTCCTCTCTATCTCTGCCTTTACATTATCTGCTGTGGTTTATTTTGTTATGGCTTAGATAGTTGTTTAACCAATTTCATATTATAGCATATGTTAAGTTTCCGCACACTTGTTGTTTGACATATTGCTTGTGTTGGTTAAGTTGGTTTTTGGGGGTCTAAACGTTCAAAAGTGTTTTTGTACACGTTTTTGAACTTTCAATTGGTATCAGAGCGGGTACACTGCTGTTTGGTTTCATTACCATTGTGTGATCCTTGACTCCCTTTTGAGATGGATAGTTCTCAATCCCTTAATGCACCTCCATATTTTGATGGAAGTAATTATGCGTTTTGGAAGGTTCGTATGAGAGCTTTTCTATGCTCTATTGATGAATCCGTGTGGGATGCTGTTGAGATTGGTTGGACCAAACCTGAGGCAGCCAAATCCACATGGGATAAGGCAGCACTTGCTGCATCTAATGCTAACAGTAAAGCACTAAATGCTATTTTCTGTGGTGTGTCTCCAGATGAATTTCACAGGATTTCTCACATTACCATTGCCAAAGATGCATGGGAGATTTTGGAAACAACTTATGAAGGCACGAAGAAAGTGAAAGACACCAAGTTACAAATGCTGACCACTCGGTTTGAGGAGCTTAAAATGAGTGAGGATGAGTCTTTTGACTCTTTCTATGGGAAGCTAAATGAGGTGGTTGTCAGTAAGTTTAACTTGGGGGAGAAAACGGAGGACTCAAAGATTGTAAGGAAAATCCTTCGATCATTGCCGGAAAGTTTTCGTGCTAAAGTGACAGCCATTGAAGAGAGCAAGGATCTTGACGACATTAAAGTACAGGAGCTGGTTGGTTCTCTGCAGACTTATGAGATGTCGCTGCCAAATCAACGGAAGAGTAAATCCCTTGCTCTAAAGACCATTAATGAGAAGGTGGAAGATCAAGACTCATCGGGAGAAGATGTGGTTGACAAAGATGTAGCCTATCTTGTTAAAAATTTCAGAAAGTTTTTGAAATTCAAAAACAATGGAAAATTTGATGATAAGAGAAAATTCCAAAATTCTGGAAGGGAGAAGAGGGATTTCAAAAGGAAAGATGGAAAAGAATCCTAATCCACACAAGGTGTCACTTGTTTTGAATGCAACGGGCATGGACACTTTAAGAAGGAATGTCCGAATTATTTGAAATCGAAAGGCAAAGTGTATGCCACGACCTTGAGTGACTCAGACTCGTCTGACTCAGAATCTGAAGAGAGCTGTGATGGAGAGGGGAACTATTCAGCTTTCATGACTATTGCTCATGTTGAGTCTTCGGATGAGTTGAATTTGCTTGTTCAAGACCTTGGAGAACATAGTGATGATGACTCACTAGGAATTGTTGAAGAATCAGAAGCTGAAGAAGAAGAAAGCACAGCAACTCTTCAAGAGAATTATAACTCACTCTTTGAGAAGTCGGGTGAATACACAAGGGTGGCCAAGGCTGCTGTAAGAAAAATGAAGAAGGCTGAGGAGGACTACAAAAGTCTCCTAATCCGGTATAGGGAGGCCAAATGCGAGATTGAAACACTGAATGGTGAGCTGTCCGAAGCTTACACTAAAGTGAGATTTCTTGAGAACGAGGTTGTGCGAGCAAATGCTAAAATAGAGAGGGTCACCACCAAGAAGCTAGATGATGTTATATCTTCTCAAAAGAGCTTTTCAGACAAATCCGGACTGGGATATACCGGAGGAAGTAGTTCAACTGGAAATGTCACTAAAGAAGTGAAGTTTGTAAAGGCCAAAGATCCAGTTGTAGCTGACCTTACTGGTGTGAAGCTCGAGGTGGAGGAGAAGAAGAATGTGGTGGACCAACGGATGCTGAATCATCGTAATCAGTCTGTGGGCAGGTCTGAATCTCGTGCCAAGTCACGTCCACGACCACAAAGAGGTCCTAGAGGAACGTATGTGTGCCATTATTGCGGACTTCAAGGGCACACTCGACCAAATTGCCAAAAGCTGAGAGCAAAGAACAGTGCAACTCCTCAAAGGTCAGGAGGACCCAGAATTGATAGGAGAACTTGGGCAGGTGATCAATCTAGAGAGCAAAATGGAGATCCCGGAATGATGAACGTGATGAAGATGATTGGTGCATTCACCAACTGCTTGGAAAGCTTCTCACGAAGGTTTGAAAGCCCTAACTCCCGTACCCAATCCTATAAGGAAATCACCCCAAACGCAAGTGACGTGTGGGTGAAAAGGGGTACTCATGCATAAGCATTACAACATGTCCATGCATTAATACTTCTTATGCTTTGTGACTATGTTTGTTTGGTATGCTTGTTGTTTTTGATTTTGGTTGTTTGTTTGTCTTCTTGTGAATATCTCTTAATTTTTGTTTTATCAATCTTTTTGTTTCTTGTGTCAAAAATCCAAAAATCACATAAAAATTAGAAAATCAAAAAGCTTGATTGACTTTGTTGGGTTTTGTCTCAAAACTTGTTTTGCCTTGTACCTTTGTGCTAATGGCTTTGTGCATTTCCGAGCATTGCTTGTTTTCATGCACCTATATCTCTGTGGGAAAAATCTTGAAATCTATGTGATTGTTGTAAATAGATCTTCAAACTTGTCATGAATGATTAGTGAATGGTTATGTTGATCTTGAGACATGCATAGACTTGTGTCTATATATCTTCCCACTTTTTATTTTTGTTTTTGCTAAAAAGAGCTCACCAAATGTAAATCTCCAAATGAAAAGAGATATTGAGCTGCAAAAGCCTGTCGCACATTCTAGTATTTGACTAGGAAAAAGGATAAGCGACCTTATATTAAAAGTGATATTTCATTCAAAAAGGCCAAAGGCCTGTTCTTCAAAGAGAAATGTTATATATCCCTCTCACAATGAGAGATGATTGCCTCAAAAGATCAAAAAGATCAAATGTTATGATTGTTAGTGGAGTCAAATGAAAAGCTCCAAGTTATGTTATCAAGTTGTGTGGGAGGTCATATATACATATTTCTATAATTGAGATTGGTCACATGATCTAGTGCTAATTGTGTATGCCTTGGTTGAATTGATCATTGAAGCTTCACATTAGACAAAAGACTATCTCATTGTTGATATCCACACACAACACACAAGTTTATGTTCAATAAATGCCATATTCATTTGTGTGATTGTACTTGATAAAATGTGTTTTCACATGCTCAATCTTTGTTAATTCAAGCACAAAAAGATTTTTGACTGTTTTAGGTGTTTTTGGAAAGTATTTTGTTTGAAAAATCTGAAAATTTCAAAAATACAGTTTTGCCCTGTTTTGGCGGCTCAGTCGCGGGTATGTCAAGTCGCGAGCCTCAGTTGCATCTTCGCTGGTCATTTTTGGCGACCTGTTCGCGAGTGGAAGGTCCAGTCGCGAGGTTCACTCAGAGATTTTCGCGGCTTAGCTCGCGACTCACTCGCGGGTAGACCTTCCAGTCGCGAAAAACACTTAGAAAAATTTTTCAAAATTTTGCTCTTGAGTGCTTTGGCGGCTTGAGCTGGCGACTGTGTGGCGACTTAATCCAGTCGCGAAAATCGCGTGTTTTGCAGAAACAGGAGCAGTTTTTTAAACCTCTTTCAGTTTTCCCTCGAACTTTTGTAACTGTTCATCTTCTCTTTAAAATTTTTTTTCCTTCCAAACACTTCGTGAATCCATTTGTCAAACCCTTTTGGTGCTTCGTTTCTTATCCAAATCATCAAGAAAAGGTATGGGTTTTGTCTTCTCAATCTCATTTTCTTTTTCCTGCTTATTTCTGTTACTGTTTGGACTGGTATTGTATTCGTTATACTTATCTCTATGTGTAATGGGTATGGAGTGTCTTGTTTGATATTGTTCTCACCTGTTTTCATGCTGAGCAGTCACAATGTGTATTTCATTGTTCTGATTTTTGCCTATTATTGAATCTGAGAATCTTTTCTGAAATGGGTTTGGTGTCTATTTGACTTACTCATTACACTTGCCTGAATATTGATGTTGGTGTTTGGTTTTGGTCACTGAGTTGTTATGATAACATAATGTATGTTTCTCAACCACGTGCTCCAGTGTGGATGTTTGGTTTCTTCATGATTGAAATATTTTCCCCATGTTCATGTCTCTGATGGAGTGATTTATGTTATCTGCTCTAAATGTTCATATGCTGTATCTTTTTGCATATCATGGTCATGTTAACCTGTCTCAATGACAGTTTTGTCAGTTGTGATGTCTATCTTTGTCTTGGTACACTTTCACCAAGTTTGATGCACGTATTAGTTTGTACTTCTGTGTTGGTAGTTTTGGTTGGGTCTGCACTATCTTCAGTCTGGGTTTATATATTGAAATATTGTTTACACTGAATCTTGTTGACAATCTTTTGTGGGGTATTGTTGCTTGGTTCTTTTCTGTTGGCCTATTCTCTTGCAGATGTCTCGTCGATCTTCCAGGGGTAAAGACATTGTTGCTGACGAACCAGCAACAACAGTTGATAAAAGGACTCGTCTATCATCTCAAGCATCTCAAGATCCCAATGAGGATAGATTCAGAGTTCCCCTTAACTCACACGCCTACTCAAATGTGTTTGACAAGTCAACAACTATAGTGGAGCGGGTAGTAGAGTTCAACACCTTAGGGACTACTTTCATCCCTCGAATCTTTGAGAAACGAGACTGGGCAAACTTGTTCGGAAACTTTGATGATCCAATGGATGAGCTGGTCAAAGAATGCTTCTCCAATGCAACTGATCTTGGACCTATCCTCATTTTCTGGGTCAGAGGAACAGAGTTTAGTGTTACCCCAGACTCCATCGCAGATCTTCTCGGCATCACCAGACCTCCGAATGTGAATTTAACTCCCTATGATGAACGAAATCCAGAGGTTGGAGAAATTTTACAAATCCTAGGACACGATCATGAGGTATCCAGTGCAGGAACTTCCATCAGCACCGCAAAATTTGCACCTGAGCTGACCACACTGAAGTTGATCATGTTCACCAATCTCTACCCACTGTCCAACACTACATTCATCAATCTTGGGAGAGCTATATTTCTGTGTGATCTCATTACCGGAGCCCCCATTGATATATGTGCTCACATCTACTACAACTTGAGGAAGACCGCGTGTCGATCTACAGCTCGAGGAATCATTCCATTTTGCAGTCTCGTCATGAAACTCATTCTTAGTGCAGGCATTACTCCTCCTGCAGATGGTAAAATGTTGACTCGTCAACGTCCCATTTCCTTATTCACTCTTCAAGCGAGCAGAAGTCACTCCTCTAAATCACCAAGAAGTGCTCACATCTCTCCGGTTACTTCATCTGCCCCTGACTCAGAGACACCTGCACATACTACATCTGCATCACGTGTTGTTCCTGAAGCTTCACCGGCTGGTATTCCGCAAGCACAAACTGCTTCTCATATTGACAGAGTTGGCAGTGTACTTGAGCATATTCAGAAACGCGTTGATGAGCTTGTGGCACTTCTCTACTCCACAAACAACCATGTCCAAATGCGCCTCGAGACTATGGAGAATCAGCTAGATGAGATTCAACGAAAGTTGGACGAGAGTCTTTAGCTATTCCTGACAAAAAGGGGGAGAGCATTCAATAAGGGGGAGAAAAGTTCAAAGGGAAGTGTGCATAGTGATAGGGGGAGTACACACATACTTTTGTCATATTTTTTTTGTCTTATCTTCTAAACTTATGGTTTTTATGGTTTTGATACACTGTGTTTTGGTGTATAGATGTTTCTAACTCTAAACTTATACTCTTGGTTTAAACTTTAATATATGTTGATGATGTTATTCAGGTATTTGTTGGTTTGTACCCATGTGCTTTTGTAAGCTTTTAGGGTTAATGTTTTATGCATAGTTTGTAGGCTTTATGGTATGTACCTTGCTTAAGTGCAGCCTTTATGCTATGTTGAAATCAGTACCTTAATCTAAATGTTCTGCATTTTGGTTTATGTACTGTCACTCTTGTGCCCTTGTAGGATTGTTCCTAGATGCATATGCCTTGTGTGCTATGCATTGGTTGAGTGTTGAGCATACAAGTGTCTTGCCTTGTGCTTGTTAACTTGTATGACCTTGTGTTCATTCCAAGTGTGAATGAGCATTGTGATCACTACCTTGTGGTGTTCACTTGGTTGATCAAGC
This sequence comes from Quercus robur, assembly GCF_932294415.1. Classification (NCBI taxonomy): domain Eukaryota; kingdom Viridiplantae; phylum Streptophyta; class Magnoliopsida; order Fagales; family Fagaceae; genus Quercus; species Quercus robur. The sequence continues at coordinate 6,843,662 of NC_065536.1, forward strand.
CATGGTTTGTTTATTAACTCCATCTTTGCTTGATCTCATATTGCCTGTTTCATATGCATTTATAATTTTCTGCTTACAATGATCATGGTGTATTGTTGTGTTTCAGGAGTTTATGTTCATATGATTCAAGTGCTTCACAGCTTCTAGAGTTAGGTGTGAGTGAGTTTTGTTCAACTGTTCCCAACTCACATGTTAAGTCTAGAGTCTGTTTTAGGGTTTTGTCACGGAATAGCCAAAGGGGGAGATTGTAAGGTTGAATTTATTCAACCATCTAATTGGCTTTATTCCGTGCCAAATTTGCTTGTAATTCAGCATTTAGTAACCCTGTATTTAGGTGGGTTTGTTGTAAGGGTAGTGAGTGAGATAGAGTGAAGATTGCTCAAGAGTGTGCAAGAAAACAGAGTGTCGCGGCTGGGACTCGCGGGTGGACTCGCGGCTGCAAGCCGCCAGAAGCTGCACACGTGCCAAACATGCTGGAAGATGAACAGTCATGCTAGCTGGAGCACTACAGGACAAAACAGGACAACTGGCCATACGGTTATCTCGCGACTGGATCTCGCGACTTGGTCAAGCCGCGAGGTCAAGCCGCGAGCCACCCCTGTTTTGGAAAAACCTGACGTTTCACATTCCTCCAGTATAAATACCCCTTTAACCCACGATTGAAAGAGAGCTTCCAGAGAGAATTTTGAGAGAGAAACCCTAAAGAAAAACAAGATTGTTTCACACACAATCCCTACCTTAGAGTCTCATCAAAATCCCTCACTCTCTTCCTCTCCATTGTCAAAACCTTGAGAGGCATTATACCAAACCCGGTTCTCACCATTATCATCTCTGTGAGACAGTCGTTTGGAGTTCTGGGAAGCAGTTAGGAAGGAGCCAATCTTCATTGGTTGATGCTACGGTGTAGTAGCGGAATCCGGGAAGCTAGAAAAGAAAAAGGTTCGGCGCAACCTCGTTGGAGCAAGAAGCTTGGAGGGCTTAGGTGCACTGGGTAGATTAGGCTTGGAGGGTCTATTGCTGTCCTTGTATCCCAACTGTATTTTCTAGTGGATTGATTACCGCTTGGAGGGCGGCGGAGAGGTTTTTCGCCGAGGTCTTCGGTTTCCTCTTCGATAACACATCGGGTGTTATCTTTGTGTTTGCATCTTCCTTCCTCTCTATCTCTGCCTTTACATTATCTGCTGTGGTTTATTTTGTTATGGCTTAGATAGTTGTTTAACCAATTTCATATTATAGCATATGTTAAGTTTCCGCACACTTGTTGTTTGACATATTGCTTGTGTTGGTTAAGTTGGTTTTTGGGGGTCTAAACGTTCAAAAGTGTTTTTGTACACGTTTTTGAACTTTCATCTTTGATTCCTCTCAATTCCTTCTTAGAACTCAAAAAAAAGAAAAAAATGTCTTTTCTGCTTAAAACTTCAAGGGTTTTCTTCCTCATATTGTGTAAGACTCTTTTACCCTTTCTTTTTATTCAAATTACATACATTCATGCATTAATCATCCAATTTTTCTGAAATTTTCAAACTTAAAGATTTTGGGGGGTTTTGATGATTTTGAGTGTTTTGTATTGAAATTGTAATACCCGGAGAAAAAAAAAAAAAAAAAAAGGACTTAACAAGAGGGGTATTTAAGTAAATCTTTTTGTGGGGTCAATTTTATAATTAATATTATTAAGGGGTTTTTGGAAAATAATGTTGAAACCCTAAATATATATAAGCTAATTAAGTCAACATATAATGATAGATATTTTGAGAGAAGAGACTACCCAAAATACTCAAGTAGAGAAGGATTGACTGCACACATGAGGTAAGAGCCCAAGAATCTCATTCTTTGTCAAATCTAAGCTTTTTTTGGAATTTGAGTATTTTTTTATGTGGGTATATTTGGCCAGTTGTGAAAGTATTTAAATATTCAATGAGTTTTATGATGTAAACAAAGAAGGGTTTAGATTTATATTTTCAGTCATTTGGACGCTAGGTACCTACAAATTTTTCTGTCTCGGTAATTTAATTTTTTCCTATGCCCACTGTTGTGTCATGCGTGTAAGTGTAGATAGAAGTTGCAGAAGGTGAGGCATGGTAAGTCCGGTTCTACACAAGTTTCTGCCTTAAGAAGTTGTACCGAATTGTGGATTTGGTGAATAGGAAAAGTCATGGTGTGGTTTTGAAGTCTTTGACAATTTCGAAAAAAAAAAAAAAAAAAAAAGAAAAAAAAAAAAAAAAAAAAAAAAAAAAAAGAAAAAAAAAAAGAAGCACGTATAGAAGATGGTTCTAGGTGATGTCCTTTATAGATTGACTTTTGACCTTATATGGCTATGTGTATAGCGTATTATATAGGCTTTATTCCTAGGGAACTATTAGCAGTTGGAAGTAAATGAAATATATATTATGAATATGTGGATTTTTGGTGTGAGATAATAGTGGAAAATTATTGGATATTTTTAGCAGTTTCTCTTCTGGTCGGGTACTGTTATAAGTTTTTTCTTAAATTATTTGACTATTGAGTAAATGGTACCTGTAAAATTATTTTAGGTGATATCTAAGGATTTTAGAAGAAGTGTTGGGGAGAAGTTACTTTTGGAATGGCTTTTGGAGGTAATAACCTTATCCTAATTGATTTTATTTTGCTTATACTACTGTATTTTAATTATCACAAATATATTTTTATTACTAAATATATAATTTTATATATATATATATATATATGTATTTGAATGAGATATATTTTGCTTGAACTATGATTTGATATATATGATTTTGGATAATTTAACTAAGTTTTGACTCTGATACCTAGCCAATGGGGGTTATTCATTGATACTCTGATACCTAGCCAATGAGAGTTATTTATTGGTACCGAAACTAATTCTATCTGGGGCATCATAAGCCTATCATGTTTCTGGACCTAGCTAATGGAGGATATACATTAGCACGAAACTAGTTTCATTTGAATCTAATGCCTAGTCACGGGGATATAGCATGACCATTGTTGGGAAATTTAGACCCCGGTTGATAGAATTAACAAGTTTTAAACCAAAGTTGTTAATTAGATTTATTATGAATAAAACTTATTAAAACAAACAAACATCAATATCATGTCAAAATCATGCAGCGGAAAAATAAATAAGACAAGATATAATGACCCAGGAAAACCAATGAAACAAACTAGTTTCACAGTAAAAAAACCTGGGGGGAAACCTTCCCAGAAAGCAATCCACTATAACAAAAAGAAGTTTCAGATCTAGTACAAAACCTTTGTCCCTAGATTCTACAATCCACATAGATGAACTCACAGCAAAAACCTTCTACTACTTCAGAATCTATGAACTCTTTAATATATGAACGCCACCCTTTTTGATGCATGAATCCTAGTACATGACTAACCAATTGTGCGGATCCCAGTACGCAACTTAATCACCAACTAGAAGAAGATGTTGGCTGCAAAGTTCTGCACTTCATCAACAATGAAGATCAAGAAGCACTTGGTTACAAAACCCTAAGGCGCAAAAGATGCAGTAGCTTCTTTCAGAGAAAATAAGGCATCGGTCACCTTTTGTATATGTTCTTCTTGTATTCTCTTATGTGACGGCCTCTAAAATAAGCCTTATATAGGTCTAAGGTTGTGAGAAAAGAAACTCTACACAAATACAAAACCATGGGCTGAAAATCTAAATTTCCGTAACCTCGATCGATCAGGAGGTGTCGAGCTTTAAACTTCGACAAATACAACTATTGAGAAGCTATTGAGGAGCTGTCAAGGGGACAGGAGCTTTCTCGATTGATCCACCAGCTATCAAGAGGAGTCGAGATTATGATAACAATCAACTGAAGAGCTCAATAGATAGCTTAGCTGTCGAGTGGTGTCGAGAAGCTGTCGAGCTATCTATCCGCAGGTGTCGAGCTATTTGTCCAACTTTAGTGAACAGATTTTCTTCACTTGTTTCTTGGTCCAATCTAAAGGCTTTAATACTAAACTTAAACAACATGTTTCTTGAAGTATTAAACACATCCTAGATCTACCCAAATACAAGTAAAGTACGTTTTGTCAAAGGATTAGCCAATTACATAAAGTAGTGACATATGTTCCTAACAAGTGAGTCACATATGTCCTAACAATCTCCCCCTTTGGAAATCTGTGACAAAACCACAACAAACAAATGAACATATGAAAGAAGTCATAAATCACTCAACTCATATTCACTTATTGAATACAATAAAATCTATTCTAACACAAACTCTTGAAAAACTTTGCAAGAAGAGAGTTTATGGCAAGTAGACTTTGACAACCTGTATTTCTGAAACACTTTAAACAAAAATCATCAAGGCATCTTTGTGTGAAACAGAAATAATAGATTGCATACACGAATAAGAAGCATGTGTATGGAGATAGAAAAGAAACAACATTTGTAGAGGTAGGTGAAAAAGACATACATCATCATAAATATATCAAACATAAGCACAGTGTATGTTAATAATGGTCATAAGACCCAAGGTACAAGAAGAAGGAGGTAAGCACTCCCCCTTACAAGGGCATGTATTTCTCCCCCTAACATGTAGAATCTTCAAAAAGAAACCACATATTCTCCACAATTTCTCCCCTTTTTTGTCATGATTGACAAAGGGTACAAGAAGCTAGAAAGCTTCACCCGAGAAAAATAAAAATGATCAAGGATGATCAAGGGGGCACAAGAAATCCATATAAATGCATGAATGTAATGAAACAAGATGCTATGGATGACAAGATAATAGAAGGATGCAAAACATGTGAAAAACAAATCTCTCAACAAGAAAAATGTTAAGCACATAGATCCCAAAACACACACACACACACTAAACAAGTCTAACCAATTTTATATTTCAAAAACAAGTCAAGACAGTTTAGTAAGCATACATTAACACATGTAAATCTTGTGATGACCCAAACACATTGTACTTGCACATGTATCAAGAGTAATAAAGAATATTGCATGTTGTGTATGAAAAATATCGCAAGTTTGCATAAGTGTATACATTTTATGACGATTTGAAATATGAGAAAATCACTTTAACTCACACATAATCATAACTTTTTGATGGAGACTATCACCTTCGAGGTACATCCTATAACTCTCACATCACCTAGAATACATGCTTGCAATCATTTTTGATCTTTTTGCTTTTTATTTTCTTTGCATATTATTCTTTTTAAGCATATCATGCATGAGCATATAAGTGAGAGAAAAGAGAATACCCAATGATGGTAAGCATTTGACATTCCGATTTTTCTATGCTAAAGCACACAAATGTCATTGACATTACACTTTTGCTATGCCGAAGCATACAGGTGTCATATTATGATTGGTGGGCAACAGTGGTGAGATGGTTATTTATGCCTTTCTCTTAGGATTTTTTAGTCCTATCCATCAAAAAGAGTGATGCGAGTGTTAAGTACAAGAGATTACTTAATCTTACTCATCACAAAGCCACAAAACTTACTTGCTTAGTTGTGCATAAAGATACTCATCTAAGCTACAAGAGATACAAAGTTTAGAAAACTTTACTTCAATGGCCATCCAAGGTACACAAGTACCAATGTACACAAACACATTGTTTTTGTATTTTTTTTATTTTTCTCTTTTTATTTTGAAAAATAAACAAAATAAAGACTAAACAACCAAACAAAAATAGACAAACAACATGAAAGCATGAAAGAAATATGCATGTGAATGAAGGCATGATAGAAAGGTGCAGATGCATGAAAGCATGATTCCAAAAGCAGATAAGAAATCAAGCAAAGAGAGTCCTACTTTAGGTAGAACGAATTAAAGCAGAGGACAAACAGAAAAGACAATTAAGTCTTAGGCTCCTTTCTCACCCACACAGCACGAGTCTTTGGTAGTGAAGATGAAAAGGCATGTGTCCTAGTATGTCTACTAAAGTACATAGAAGAATTAAGATTCTCCTGAAATTGAGTTAAAAAGCTCAAATTTTTTAATAACTCTCCAAACAAATGTGTAGGTCCTTGAGAGGAAACCTGTGACCATTTGGACAATTGCTTATGAGGATACAACTTAAAGCAATTAGGACAAATGTGTCCAGAAACACCACAATGGTGACAAACATGAGGTCTAAGAAAGGATTTAGAATTAGCCAGATCAGTTTTGGATTTCATACCATTATCACTTATCTCAGATTGTGGCACAAAAATAGTCCTTGACCCAGAAGCCATAGAAGAGGAGGGGCTGGAGGAAACAGTATATCTTAAGCTAGTCTTATCAGAACTAGGCTTTTGAGCACTCAATACCAAATCAAGCTTTGCACTAGACATCCTCTCTATTTGAGTTCTAGCTTGACTAAGCTCAATCTCAAGATTCTTGACTTTCTCTTCTAATGAGGTGTTCTCCACAACAAGAGTCTCAACTAACCTTGTAGTCTCATCTAGTTTGACTAACAGATCAGCTTTTTCAGTTTTTACGTCATTAAGCTCTTTTCTACAAAGATGAGAAGTCTTTTTAGATTTTATAAATTCAGTGCATAGCTTATCATAGGCTTCCTGAAGGGTCATCTTCTTGGATACTTCATCATCAGAAGAATCCTCACTGTCACTAGCACTCTCCACAATCACCTTATCGGTTGAGGTAGCAAAAGCCATAACGTGACTACATTCATCCACATACTCATCAGAAGAGTCATTCTCAGTATCACTCCAAGTAGCAACCGACCCTTTATCTTTTTACTCGGTCTTTTCCTTCATAAGGTAGTTTGGGCACTCTATCCTCATATGACCAAAACCTTTGCACTCATGGCATTGAATAAGGGGTTTCTCATTCTTGCCCTTCCTAGAGGATTTAGATTTCCTAGGTGGTTTTCCCTTATCCTTTTTCCTGAACTGAAGAAGCTTGATAATCTCATCAGTTATGAAGGTTAGATCCTCATCCTCATCATCATCTTCATCTTCACTTTCATCTTCATCTTTAGAGTCCTCAATCTCTTCCTCTATACCCTTAAGAGCCAAGTTTTTACTCTTTCCACCTTTTCCCATTGAGCCTAATCCCATCTCATAGGTTTGAAGGTTCCCTACAAGCTTAATCAAAGGAATTTGATCAATGTACTTTGCTTCTTCAATGGTAGTGATCTTGGCATGGAATCTTTCAGGTAAGGACCTAAGGATTTTCCTAACAATTTTGGATTCTACAATACATTCTCCAAGGTTGAAGGCAGAATTCACAATATCCTTGAGTTTGGCATAGAACTCATCAAAGGTCTCATCCTCCTCCATCCTTATTTCTTTAAAACTACTAGTGAGTTGTTGAAGCTTCACAGTCCTTACTGCCTTGGTACCTTCAAAGGTGGTCTCAAGAATGGTCCATGCTTCCTTGGTAACTTCTGTGGATGATATTTTCTTGAATTCCTCATTGGTCACCCCACAAAACAAAGCATTCAAGGCTCTACTATTGAAATTTGCTGCTTTGATTGTTTCTTCATCCCAATCCATCGGTGCTTCCTTTGGCTTAATCCAGCCAACTTCAATAGCTTGCCATACCTGTTCACCTAAAGCTTGCAAAAAAACTTTCATATGAACTTTTCAATATGCATAATTAGTTCCATCAAATAAAGGAGGAATCAAAAGAGATTTTCCATGATCCATGACAATAGGGGGTCAAGGATCACACTCAGAAAATTAATCTAATCAGAGTGTACCTGCTTTGATACCACTTGTTGGGAAATTTAGACCCCGGTTGATAGAATTAACAAGTTTTAAACCCAAGTTGTTAATTAGATTTATTATGAATAAAACTTGTTAAAACAAACAAACATCAATATCATGTCAAAATCATGTAGCGGAAAAAATAAATAAGATAAGATATGATGACCCAGGAAAACCAATGAAACAAACTAGTTTCACAGTAAAAAACTTGGGGGGAAACCTTCCCAAAATGCAATCCACTATAGTAAAGAGAAGTTTCAGATCTAGTACAAAACCTTTGTCCTTAGACTCTACAATCCCTGTAAATGAACTCACAGCAGAAACCTTCTACCGCTTCAGAACTTCTGAACTCTTCAATATATGAACGCCATCCTTTTTTATGCACGAATCCTAGTACGTGACTAACCAATTGCGTGGATCCCAATATGCGACTTAATCACCAACTAGAAGAAGATGCTGGTTGTAAAGTTCTTCACTTCATCAACAATGAAGATCAAGAAGCACTTGGTTACAAAACCCTAAGGCGCAAAAGACGCAGTAACTTCTTTCAGAGAGAATAAGGCATCGGTCACCTTCTGCATATGTTCTCCTTGTATTCTCTTATGTAACGGCCTCTAAAATAAGCATTATATAGGTCTAGGGTTGTGAGAAAATAAACCCTACACAAATACAAAACCATGGGCCAAAAATCTGAATTCCCGTAACCTTGATCGATCAGGAGGTGTCGAGCTTTAAACTTCGATAGATACAGCTATCGAGAAGCTATCGAGGAGCTGTCGAGGAGACAGGAACTTTCTTGATCGATCCACCAGCTATCGAGAGGTGTCAAGATTGCGATAACAATCAACTGAAGAGCTCGATAGATAGCCTAGCTGTCGAAAGGTGTCGAGAAGCTGTCGAACTATCTGTCCGCAGGTGTCGAGCTATCTGTCCAGCTTTAGTGAACAGCTTTTCTTCACTTGTTTCTCAGTCCAATCTTCATGGCTTTAATACTAGACTTAAACAACATGTTTCTTGAAGTATTAAACACATCTTAGATTTACCCAAATACAAGTAAAGTGCGTTTTGTCAAAGGATTAGCCAATTACATAAAGTAGTGACATATGTTCCTAACAAGTGAATCACATATGTCCTAACAACCATAGTCATAAAGATTGTTAAGAATATGAATTATGTTTGAATATTTGAACTGTTTTAAGTCCTTGAAGCTGCTTATGTGTTTTTGGAAACTATTGTAAATTATAGCTTTGATATATGGAAAACTGATTATTTTCTAATCCATCTATGATATATTTGTAAGATTAAAATATTCGATCTATGTACAACTTATTATTTTACAAATCTATTTGCTGAATAGAACTTATTAAGACTTTGGTTACTTATTGAGTTGTCAACTCACCCCCCGTTTTCCCCTCCAATTTCAGATTGTAAAGAATAGCAAGTTTTGGGAGGTTTGTTGTTGTGTTGTGAGCATGAAAGAAGCTTAGTGATTTTGGGATTAGATGCTTTTGTAATAGTCTTATATCTTTTGGCCAATTGGCATTATGTACATGAGGTTTGGATTTTGTTCCTTTGGAATTATTGGAGATCTATTTATAAAGAAATTGTAGAGGTATTTTGGATTTATTTAATATAATTTTTGAGGATAAGTTTTAGTTGCTAAAAAGGCCTTGCACACTTGTAGGAGCTTACTTTATAAGCGTGCGGCCGTTGTCACATGCCTATCTTTATAATTGGGTTCAAGGCGTGACAAAAATGGTTAATGGGTTTTTATGTATGCATGATGTAAATATGATTCCTTTGCTTTTATTTGAAAATTTTCATGGATTGTGAAATTTTTTTGAAATTAGGGTTCATGTGTTCTTGAGAAATTGGGGATTTGTTCAATTGGGTAAAATGAGATAAAATTGATCATTGTTGTTGATTGATTGATTGTTTATAACATATTTCACACCTGTTGTGATGATCAATTGCTGAATTTGTGTGTTTTTGAAAAATTAGGATTTATGTTCTTCATAAATTGGGGATTCTTTATAAAACTTGATTTTCTAGGTCAATTTTTCAAAATTGTGAGTATTTGAACGGTTCTATGCATTAGTTCATGCATCATCTGAGTCTACACATCATGCATCATGTAGATTTTTAAGATTACACATATATATTTTGTTTATCTCTCTAATGCAGTCTACTCTTGGTTTTTGTGCTTCTTTTATGTTTCCTCCCTCTTAAGATCTTATAAATGGCTCCTAAGAAAGCTAAAACCAATGTCAAAACTAAAGCCAAAAGAATAGCTGAATCTGCTTCTACCTTTGCTAGGGAGTTTGATCAAATCAGGTTTCATACTCTTCCAAATGCTCAAAAGTTTGAAAATTCAGTCAAATATAGGTCTATCTCTACCTTTCAACAGCAACCATCATAAAAGGATTGAAAAAAAGAAAAAAAGAATTAAAAGTAAACTACAATGGTAGGTGTTTAGTTGAATGAATGAAACCCTAAAAAAAGGTGTGTATGCAACATGTATTCCTCCTCCTCCTCATTAACAAATGGATTTCTTTTATGTCCATGTCCAATTAATTACATGACCCAGCCAGCAACAAGAATTATTTTTAATAGTACTGAATAGACAATCACTTTTAAGTGAATGCATTAACACCACTCACAATTTTACATGAAATTTATATCAATACCTATAAGCTCCTTCAGCTAAATCACCGAGCAAGTCCAATTGCTTCCACTTATAGTACTGAATAAAGTCTACAAAACTATATAGAAACACATAGAAGAACTTAATAGAATTTATAAGCCAACAAATAACCCAAAAAAAATAAGGGTTTCTAAACCTAAGTAAGTTAGGATTTCTAAGCCTAATGTGCTGCACCCAAATATACAAATTGAAATTGTATTCAATTTTTAATGAATATGCCATAGTTGTATTTAAGCTATGGCTCAAGCAATAAGAGTTAATAGCTTTAAATGAATTTTTCATAGTTGTATTTAGTTATAGCTCAAGCAATAAGAGGCAACAAATATTACTCCATAAAAAACTAATCTCTTCTTGTCTAATAATTTTTAGGAGGGTTGTCGCCTTAAATTCAACTAAATTCTCTCAATTCCATCGGTCGCAGCACATACCATGTTGGCATGAAAAGAAACAAAAAAACAATCCAACAAACAATAAAGGACTTTCACAGAACAGACATTAATTTTTTACCAAGCCTTTGATCTTTATTGATTCCAATTTCATTAATTTAAACTAAAGTTGTAAAGTTGTAATTTACAACCATGTGTTTTGTTGGCTTTAATTATGTGCCAAATTTAATTGTAATTTTATTCAATCTTTTATACCCTATATTTATTGTGGGATTTAATTGTAAGGAGTGTGTGATAGAGAGAGAGAGTGTGAAGACTCAAGCACTTGAAGACAGAAGAGTTTTCATGGGTAGCTCGCCACTAAGCATCCCGCAAAATGATGCATGTGCCCTGCACATGACTGGAATGCAAAGAGTCAGGATGGATGGCGATAGCTGTGTTTCGCAAGTAGCTCGCGGGTAAGGCCTTCCTGCGAAACACTCACGAAACATTCTGTTTTGCCAAACTATGCTATCTAATACACACTTTCTGTACCCACACTATATATACCCATATTACCCACAATTGTTAAGGAGTGCTTCTAAGAGAAAACCTTAGCCATAAAACTTAAGAGTTAGAGATTGTTATACCCACAATCCTCTACACAATTGCTTGTGGATTTTCCTCAATTCCTACCTCTCCATTTCCATACCATTGAAAGGTTGATAGCCCAAACACTTACCACACCCTTTCAGAGTGTTTAGTGAGGTTTTGGTCCTGCTGGGAAGCATTCGAAGAAGCCAAGGATGGCAGATGCAACATGGAGCTTGTTGTGGGATCTAGAGAGCTAGACAAAACACTATTCCAAGTAGCCTTGTTGGAGTAGGAGCTTGAAGGACTTAGGTACATCGGGTAGATTAGGTTTGGAAGGTCTCTTGCTAACTCATGTATCCCAATTGATTGTCTAGTGGATCGATTACCACTTGAAGGGCGGTGGAGAGGTTTTACGCTGAGGATTTCCGTTTACTCTTCGAAAACAAATCGATGTGTTGTCTTTGTGTTTGCATCCTTCTTCCCTACTCTTTTACCTTTCATTTTACTACTATGCTATTATGAATATGGGTTAAAGTAGCTTGGTTGTTTATATGCTCGCATTTACTATTTTCTGCACTTAGTAAAAGTTAGAGTAAAATCTATCGAGTCGTAATTTTAAGTTGGGGGTCTAAATAGCTCTTGTGTTTTTACACATTTTAGAGCTTTCAATTGGTATCAGAGCAGATACACTTGTTTTGATTTTATAACCTGAGTGTGATCCTTGACCCCATTTGAGATGGACCGATATCAATCTCTAAATGCTCCACCATATTTTGATGGTAGCAACTATGCCTTTTGGAAAGTCAGGATGAGGGCATTTTTGTGTTCAATGGATGAAACCGTTTAGGATGCGGTGGATGTTGGATGGACTAGGTCGGAGGCTGCCAAATCCATGTGGGATAAGGCAGCTCTTGTGGCATCTAATGCAAATATCAAAGCACTTAATGCTATTTTTTGTGGTGTATCTCCAGATGAGTTCCACAGGATATCTCATATTTCTATTGCCAAGGAGGCATGGCAGATATTGGAGACCACGTATGAAGGAACGAAGAAAGTGAAAGACACTAAGTTGTAAATGCTAACCACTCAGTTTGAGGAGCTGAAAATGAGTGAGGACGAGTCATTTGACTCTTTCTATAGCAAGCTGAATGAGGCGGTCATTGGCAAGTTCAACTTGTGTGAGAAAACGAAGGACCCAAAAATAGTAAGGAAAATCCTTCGATCATTTCCGGAGAGCTTCCATGCAAAAGTTACAGCAATTGAAGAAAGTAAAGATCTTGATAATATCAAGGTTCAAGAACTGATTGGCTCACTTCAAACATATGAGCTGTCATTGCCATCACAAAGGAAGAGCGAATCCCTTGCTCTTAAGACGATCAATATGAGTGTAGAAGCTCACGACTCATCGAATGAGGATCTTGTCGATAAAGATGTGGCATATCTTATGAAGAATTTCTGAAAGTTTTTGAAGTTCAAGAAAAATGGAAAGTTTACTGAGAAGGGAAAACTCCAAAATTTCGGAAATGAGAAAAAGGATTTCAAGAGGAAAGATGGAAAGGACTCTTAATCCTCTCAAGGAATCACATGCTTCGAATGCAACGGACATGGACATATCAAGAAGGAGTGTCCCAATTATTTGAAAGCGAAGGGTAAGGTGTATGCCACTACTCTTAGTGATTTCAATTCCTCTAATTCAGATTCAGATCAAAGCTGTGATGGAGAGGGAAACTTCTCTGCATTCATGACCATTGCTCATATGGAACCTTCGGATGATTTGAGTGCTCTAGTGGAAGAGCTTGGTGAGCACACTGAATTGGAGTCAATTGGGATAGTTGAGGAGTCTGATGATGAGGAAGATAAAGGAACAGTGGGACTGCAAGAGACCTACATTTCCCTTCTTGAGAAGACCTGAAAGTTCAAATAGTGTATAAAACACCCTTGAACGTTTAGACCCCCAAATACAAAATAACCAATTCAAGCTTCATGACAAACAACTAGTGTGCGGAAAATGAACACAAGCTATAAACAGAATTAGTAATCAATCTAAGCCAATTAAAATCACATCACAGTAGATAATAAAAGGCAAAGATAAAGGGAAGGAAGATGCAAACACAAGGACAACACACGTTGTGTTATCGAAGAGGAAGCCGAAGCCCTCGGCGTAAAACCTCTTCGCCGCCCTCCAAGCGATAAGTAATCCACTAGAAAATATAATCGGGATACATGAACAGCAATAGACCCTTCAAGCCTAATCTACCCAATGTACCTAAACCCTCTAAGCTTCTTGCTCCAACGAGGTTGCGCCGAACCTATTTCTTTTCTAGCTTCTCGGATTTCGCTAATTGACCATAGCATCAACCAATGTAGATTGGTTCCTTCCTAACTGCTTTCCAGAACACCAAACAGCCTTCTCACAGTAATGGATATGGTGAGAAAAGGCTTTGGTAAAAAGACCTCTCAAGGGTTTAACAATGGAGAGGAAGAGAGTTGAGGAATTTGAAGAGTCTCTTATATGAAGATTGTGGATGAATTAATCTTGTATAACACTAGGGTTTCTCTCTCAAAATTCTCTCTGGAAGCTTTCTTTCTTTTGTGGGTATAAGGGGTATTTATACTGGGTTGAGAATGGATTGTGAAGAGTTAGGTTTTTCAAAACAAGGCTGGCTCGTGGCTTTACTGAGTAACGAGATCCAACCCCGAGATAACAGAACGGCCAGTTGTGCTATTTTGTCCTGTAGTGCTCCAGCTAGCATAATGCTTCAACTTCTGGCATGCTTGGCACGTATGCTGCTTCTGGCGGCTTGAAGCCGCAAGTCACCCGTGAGATTAAGTTGCGAGTCTCTGTTTTCTTACACACTCTTGAGTATTTTAACACTCTATCTCACTTACTACCCTTACAACAATCCCACCTAAATACAGGGTTACTAAATTCTGAAATACAAGCAAATTTGGCATGGAATAAAGCGAACAAGACGGTTAATTAAATTCAACCTTACAATCTCTCCCTTTGGCTATTCCATGACAAAATCCTAAAACAGACTCTAGACTTAACATTGAGTTCAGAACAGTTAAGCAAAACTCACTCACACCTAACTCTAGAAACTGTGAAGCTCTTGAATCATATGAACATGAAACTCCTGAAACACAATAATACACCATGATCATTGTATGCAGAAAAGCATGAAATGCATATGAAGCAAGCAATATGTGATCAAGCAAAGATGGAGTTAAGAAACAAACCATGGCTTAATCAACCAAGCAATCACTACAAGGTAGTAACCACAATACTCATTCACACTTGGAATGAACACTTGAACAAACAAGCTAACAAGCTCAATGCAAGTCACTTGCATGCCCAACACTCAACCAATGCACAATACACTAAGTATATGCATCTAGGAACAATCCTACAAGGGCATAAGAGTAATAGTACTTAACAAGAAAATGCATGACATTTAGTTAAAAGTATTGATTTAACAAAGTATAGAAGGCTGCATAAAGCATGGTACAGACCATAAAGCCTACAGATAAAGAACATAAACCCTAAAAGCTTACAAAAGCAACATGGGTACAAACACATTATAAACTGAAAAACATCAACAATATATATATATATATATATATATATATATATAAAGTAAACCAAGTTTCAAAACCATCCAAGAGTTATGAGTTTTAACCAAACATAAACCATAACCAACAAAGTTTCAAAACCATAGAAACAACACTAATCCAAAACATAAACAGAATTAACAAGATAGACACTGTTTTGATTGCTCTTCCTCAAAATAGTACTCCCCCTCAAGAGCTGCTTCAAAAGAAAACTTCTCCCTCTTTTTGACCGGAATGGCCAAAGGGTCATTGCCCATGATGTGTGGTGAAGCTATCAAATTTTGCTAAGAGAACATCAAGCTGGTCCTGCATGGCTGCTATCTTCTCAGACTACTCAATCTGGACCTCTCTGATTCCATCAAGTCTTTCCAAATTGACCTAAAATGCATCTGGAGGTGTATCTGAAGAAGTTGATGCTCTAGTCCTCTTGCCACTCCTTCCGGGGGTTAAAGTTGATGCCTGACCTACTGCCTCTGCCTCAGTCTCCATTGGGACACCCTCTCCTTCATCACCTTCATCTTCTTCACCTAGAAGATGAACACTTATCCTCTTGAAGGTTAGCTTGTTAATTACTAAAGATGTAGACATGGGACTGATGTCTCGAGGGATTGCAACACCCTTCTTTCTAAAAATCCTCATGAGCAGACTAGGGAAGATCAATTTAGGCCTAGAAGTGGTCTTTTGGGAATTTCACCTTCTTTGAGGCTTGACACCCTTAGTCCCACATCGGTTGGAGAACCCTCCCACTCATGGTTTATAAGCTTCTAGAGCAACCATGAGTTGTGTACTCACATTAACATATGTTTGTTCTTTGGGTGCGAGTTGTGTACTCACATTAAAAGGGCACCACTACTACACATGTAGTAGTGGTACACTCATGGTTGCTCCAGAAGCTTATAAACCATGAGTGGGAGGGTTCTCCAACCGATGTGGGACTAAGGGTGTCAAGCCTCAAAGAAGGTGAAAATCCCAAAAGACCACACTCGGGGCCGAGGACAAAACCGTGAGGAACTGGCTCCCCAAAGCGGACAAAAACCGATTGGTGCGAGTTGTGTACTCACAGTAGCATTTTAGTAAAAATTATAATATATTTTAATTGATAAAGTGGAAGAGAGATGGGGGAGAAGAAAGAGAGAGAGAGTTGTATTAAAATATATTATATTATTTTAGTGGGTAATATATATTATTTTAATGAGTAAAATAGGAAAATGAAAGTTGGGATGTTGGTTGTGTTGTAAAATGGTATGTTATAATTAATAAAGTAGCTTTTTTAAGATGATAAAATGTAATAGGAAGGAACTTGACCAGGCTTCGACTGTTTCACTAAGATTAGACAATTCTGAAATAAAGCAGCCACCTTGCCAACGATAAAATCGAGGGTACCCTCGATGATACAATTGTGGAAGAACTAAGATCCGGTATGAACATGGAGGGTATCTTGGAACCCACTAAATCTGTAGTTTTAAAAGGCCATTTCAGGGGCACTAACCACAAGGGCTACAACTTGATGTTTGTCTGGTCCAGCCATATTTAATATCGTCAACTCCTCTCCAATGAAGTTTGGCCCCTTCATGGCTGAACAACAATAGAAACAACAAAACAATTAAGTGTTCCAATCAACAAAAAAAAACAACAAGAAGTAAATAGCTGCACCAAGTAACAGAAATAAGTAACGTAATCAATCAAAGACCTAAAATCATATATCATTTGTGACAATAGTCATTTAGTTAATTTAATAATAATAAAAAATAAAGTGTTCCATTCACTTCAAAATAAACATTCTTATTCACAAAATACTTGTTTCAGAATATGCATTTAAATGGAATAGAAAGTAATTGTGCATTTATCAAAATTCACGAGCAAAGATAGCAATAAAGTATTGTTGAACTTACTGAACGTTGTCGTGTGCAAGGTAGATAACTCCTTTTCAATTCTATATAGCTCTCCCTGAATGATGGTGGTTTGCCAGTTTTCACCAACAAACTGAAACTTGGGCAAACCAGGAATTACTACATGTTCGTTGTATACTTCATATAAAAAATGACTGTAGTTGTTATACCCAAGGGAGCATGTCTAATGGCCTCTCTAATGGTTTCAACAACCCCTGTGCCATCCTTAGCCACCACTATGTTTGGTGTGACTTCGCTCCTACTAAACTCGTTGGGAAATGAATGAATCAACCAAGCTTTGGTTGAGTCATGAACTTCATATCTTGTATTAAGGAAAGAAGAAGTGATGAAAAATGCAATAAATAGACCCCTATGTTCCTTCAATAATTTTATCTCATTCCTTCTGATAAAGAATTTAGAATCACTTTTAATCAACTCATTCATATAGTTTGACTGAAACAGCTCACAGTTTACCAACGATTTTCCAATCATACCCAAATCTGCCCCAGCCACAGAGAAATTAGCCCCTAGAGATGCAATAGTTTCAACAAGCAGATGTACATTCATACCCAAATCATCTTTGCAAGATTGAACATCCGATTTGACCTCTATGGACAAATTAGAAAGTTCAATATCTCTAAGACTCCTATTTACCTTTTTGGCCATATTTGCTGTATTCTTTAGGGCAACGACAAAGAGTTTTTTCTCTAATGTTTATTGGCTTTGCCACCGTGCCAATAAACAACACATCGCACTTGGAGATGAAGTTCAGAAACTAAGGCTTGGCATAGATTTCTTCCACATAACAACTAGCATGCCAGTACTCGATGTCGGTAGTCACCACCGAAAGCTCAGTTGCCATTTTTGGCATATGTGAAAACCATAGAAAATAGAATGTACCAGCCAAGAGATAGAGACCAATTAGCCCGGTTAACATTTTCTGAATCTTGAACAAATCGATAAAAGCATGTGAATGGGTACTGGCTATTTTGAGAGAAGAGTAGCTAGAGTCTGGTATAGGGTTTGTAGCTAGAAAGCATGGGTGTGGCTCCAAGGCCACTGCACCCACACTGGACACTCGATGACATGTCGATTTGCACTCGACACATCAATTAGCGTTCTTTTTTTTCTTTTTCTTTTTTTTCGTTTCTTGATTTGCGCTAATTCGGGCCGATTAGTGCCAATTCTGGCCGAGTCGCGTTGATTACAGCCAAAATTAGCCGAGAAATTAGCCGAAATACATGTAAAATAAGAAAATAAAATAAAATAAAATCTTGAGTTGATTTCTTACTTAGTTATTAACTTATTATATATTTTTCAAATTATTTGTACGTTAAACAACTTAAGTTGAAATTAAGGAGTTATTTGTAGTTATTATTGCTCTTAAATTGGTATATATTTACCATTATATGAAAATATATTTAATAATTTGTTAGTAAACGTATCCCGCCGCACCCGCACCCGCACCCGCACCCGCACCTAAACCCAAATCCACACCCGTGCTTCATAGGTTTGTGGTAAGGGTAACGGTGGTGGGAGAGAAGAGTAGAGGTAGTTGCTAAAGTGTGGTATAGAGTTTGTAATAAGGGTAGTCAATGGTGGGAGAGAAGAGTAGAAGTAGTAGCTAAAGTCTGGTATAGGGTTTGTAATAAGGGTAGTGGGTGGTGGCAGAGAAGAGTAGAAGTAGTTGCTAAAGTCTAGTTTAGGGTTTGTAATAAGGGTAGTAGGAATAAGATGTGACATTTGCTTTATTGAAGGGACAAAAATAAAAGGAAATGGAATATTTTCTTATTTTGCTTTAAAATATCTAGTTGTCTTAAACTCCAGCTCTAACAAATTTACGCATTTCCATTTCCATTTCTCTTTTTTTCTTTTTTATTGGTTTATAAAACAAGCTAAGCTGGGGAACCCAAGCTCTAGGATATTTTTTTTTTTCACACATTTAAGAGACATCTCAATCGTTAAAATTGAAGGCATTTTCTTATAAGTAAATTTAGCATGCAAATTAAATGATATTAACTTGGAAATTATGTCCCATCCAAAAAAAAAAAGTTGGAAATTGTGTATGCAATAATATGTATTTTTTTAATTGAAAGAGAGTATATATTAAAGAGAAATGATATATCTTTAACTTACTAATTACCTTTTCAAAACAAATGTTATGTCTATAATAATTTCAAAACAAATTATAAGTGTAAGTTTTTTAATGATGGATTAAAAAAAAAAGTGATGTCATTGATGATCCAAATTAAAATCAATAACATCTTATAACATAAAAATTGTTGTAAAAATATTATAAACATAGCATTATTCATATATTAAATCACATATTAATTATAATCAGATTGAAACAATTTCACAAAGACAATTTAGAGAGAATAATGCTAAAAAAAATAATTAGAGGTGGAATAAAATAATAGTTTTTAAGAAAAAATGTTACTACATTTGCATTCTGCATCATAGGGTGTTGGAATTTTTTTGTAAATATGATTCTACATCAACATCTAGTAAGATAAAATATGCATTTTATTCACATATGTATAACATAAGAGCATTCTCATTGGCAATTATAAATGGTATATGTAGGGAAAATTTAGCATAAAAGTACAAAAAGAGCCCAGCAGCCGGACTCGGAAAATCTTACAATTACAAATTTTTTTACAATTGTGCTACTTGGCATTGTTGCACTTTAGTAAAAATTATAATATATTTTAATTGACAAAGTGGAAGAGAGATGGGGGAGAAGAAAGAGAGAGAGTTGTATTGAAATATATTATATTATTTTAGTGAGTAATATATATTATTTTAATGAGTAAAATAGGAAAATAAAAGTTGAGATGTTGGTTGTGTTATAAAATAGTATGGTATAATTAATAAAATAGCTTTTTGAGATGGTAAAATAGAATAGGATGAAAGTTGCTGATAGGAATGCTCATATTGTTCAGCTTAAAAAAAAAAAAAAGTAGTATAACATAACATATTGATTATTGAATTAATAATCGATTAATTTTTCAACTTAATTAATTAGCTCACATAATTATGTTGGCTTGCTTTTATTACAACCAATTTTGTAATTTTAAGTTTGTAGTTTTAAGTTACAACCAATTTTATAACTAAACTTTGTCCATTAAAAAATTAGCTATTTTTGGACTCTACATATTGTAATGGACCCTATGCCTCCATCATTATTGTGGGGATAAAAGGCTTGGATAAGGATATTGGGCCATGGGCCACCGAGGATGCCAAAAAGCCCGAGGACAAACAAGTATTAGTAAAGACAAGTAGGTTATTGGGCCAAGGATGATGGCTAGTCACAACAAGTAGGTGATGTTGTTTGAGGAGCCAAACCTCATAGGGAAACAGAGTGGAAGCCTGAAATCCCACCAACCAACAAGTACTAGGCAGTGGACAACCATGCTTGAAAGGAGGATAAGCTTCGAAGAGAGGTGAGTCAACAAAGAATTGAGAAATATCTTAGAAGAAAGCTGCTACCACCACATTAAATGCTCTGCACTTAACCAACTGACCGCATTAATATGGAGGTGATGCCTAAACAGTGATTTCTAGCCTTACAGCTACCCACAAAGATTTCAAGAAGATTCTGATGGGACAAGTATCAAGAAGATTAGTTATTTGATCAACAAGTGGAAGCCTAAGATGAGAGAAGGTGAAAGAGTATAAAGGGAAAGGATTCCATTACAAGGAAGGCAATTAGAAAAAAGGAAAGGAACCACTTTGTAATCAAGAACTGGAATATTTGTATAAGTCTGAGAGATATATATAAGAACATACCATCCTTGGACTTGACTGAAGAGTGTTTTTCTTTTCAACTTGCTCTTCTCATTCATTCCAACACTAAACTAACCCATTGTGATTCACATTTGACTTGTTAAACGTTCAGTATTAAACCCATTCTCTAACAAATTTATTGTTGTTGGCTTGTTAGGCCATTGTCCAAATCTTTTGGGTTGTGGATCAATTTGTGTCCTTACAATTATTTTGAAAAATATTTATTATACTCACGTGCCACTTTTGCACAAAAATTTTCACAATCATGACTTTAAGTAAATATTTTAGTTTAAAAAAAATGTGTGTAAGAGACATTTTCCTATTATTTATAAAGCCTTTTTCCGTAATATTAAGCATCATAGTTCAAGCATGTTCAAAATTTCTTGTATTTGGATAGAATCCTATATATTTTACTCTGTGACTTGTTAAAACAACACTACTGATAGTGGTTAGAGGTGGCTAGGATAGGTTGAGAGCTTAGGTAGAAAATACAATCATCAGTTTATTTTATTTAGTCTCTTGTTTAGGCTTCATTTCCACAGTTCTATTCTTCTTTGCACAGTATAATCAGGTGAAATTACTGAGAGAAGGAAAGGCAAAGCTACAAAGAAAGAGTGTTTGTGAGATCCCAGACCAGTGGGGAAGATGAAAATATTGAGAGTGTTGACAATAAAAAGATGTTGTGGCCGTTTTTCTGGTAAGTCATTGGAGGATTCTTGAATGGATCGAGTTTGATAATTAAGGATTTAGGAAAGTGAGGAGGTCATTAAAAGGGGGGATCGACTAAATGTTGAAGGAATTTGATGCTCGTGTGGCATTAGTTATTAACACAATGGATTTAAGAAAATCTTACTACTCTGTTTCCAAAAATATATATATATATATCTTACTACTCTCTCTGTCTAGTTGTTGCATGCATATCTCACTTGTTTAGCTATAATTTGCTTATTTTTATGATGAATAGTCGAATATGCATCATTTATTTAACTATTATCAATATATATATATAAAACCGAAGCTTTTAAAGCTCCCATAATTTTCCACATCAGCACAATATTTAAAAAAAAAAAAAAAAAAAAAAAAACCCATAAACCCAAAAAAATAAATATAAATTCTAAAACCAAAAATAAAAACATAAGCGCAAAATACTTTTCTAAAACCCTATAAACTGCTCTGCCATTCCCCCACACGCAACCTTTTCCTTCCTCTGCCTTCTCCTTCCTCCAACATGCAGACTGCCGTTCCCCCACACGCAAAACACAGCTCAACGGCTCCACCTTCAGTCCAAAACGCAGGCCACCATCAGCCCTTCTCTCCCACAACTCAACGGTTCCACCTTCTCCGGCACCACCCTTCTCTAGCTCTACATTTGTCAGTGCTACCCATCTCTCACCCTCAGTTCTTCTCTCCCACAACACTGTCGACACTTGGGTTTCTACCACCAGGTTTGTTGTTGGGTTCTACCCCTATCGAATTTTTATTTTTATTTTTCGTATCTAATTTGAGTTTGGGGTGAGTTTGTAGAGAAAATCTAATTTGAGTTTGGGGTGAGTTTGTAGAGAAATTCGAGTTTGGTTTTGAGAATATATGCTTATACACGACTGTATTTTGGTTGAAATCAAAGAAGCCCCAACACCCCGAGGCAGAACAACCCCACTTGAGGGTGTGGCTGAAGAGAATAGAATCCCAACCCTTCACCCTCGAAGTGTTTGACAAAATTCCTGAGCCAAACTGAAAAAAGGGCTTTGGCTTGGAGGCATGACGCTTCCTTTCCTCTTTCTCTTTTGTCTTAATTTAAGGTTTTTTTTTTTTTTTTTTTTTTTTTTTTGTAGAGCTTCCACGTCTTCTTCTTCTTCCTCTGGATTGGATTTCTGGTATTGGTCTTCACTACTCATTTGATCTATAGAGTTGATTTTGCTTTTGATTCTGTTTGATCTGTATGTATATTTGTGTTCTGTTTGTGTGTATATGTGTACATAATATGTATGTATTTAAGCTTCGCTGAAATTAATGCTACATGTTTCATATTATTCTGTCGGTTTTGTATTCTGTGACTAGGTTTCTGTGTTTGTGTGGTTGGCTTCAATGTTTTGCTTAATGAAATGATTTCATTGATTTGGGACATGAAATTTTCTGAACTCTGTTTTTAGTTTTTAATTACCTTGATTTAAAGCTTTGAGAACTTCTTATTTGTTCACTTGATTGTGGTTTACTTTTATGCCAAAATGAGTTGTTCTTAGAAAAGATGTATTTTCTTTTGGGGAAAACAGAGATTCTAATGTAAAGTTCACATTGTTTGTAAATCACTGTAAGCTGAAATATGTTTTGTGAAAGTCCCCTATTTTGGATTGGTAAAAATTAGATGTGAAGAATAAAGGGGTTTTTGCTGAATTCGTTTATTTTTGTTTGTGTTGTTAGGAAGTGGAAGGATATTGTGGATGAATCAACCTAGGGAACACACATCCTCTACTTTAATGGGTAACACTGATTGTACTATTTGGAATGAATTTAATTTCAGTTTCTCTTTTGAGTAAGTAACTGAGTGCAAATTGCATTATAGAAAGTAAGTTAATATTGGTAATTGTTGTTGTTGCCAGCTGATGGAGACTCACCTCAGCAGAAAGTTACTCAAAATGGTTATAAGTTGCTATAAGTTGATTTTTTTTGGGTTATCTTTGAATTACAGCAGGTTCTGTTAGTGAGAATTTGTATTGCAACTCCCAACTAAAACTGTGAGTTATAATTTTGTTAATAGAGAACTATAAGCGTTTAGAATTTTGGTTAAGAGTAATGATTTTTACTGATAAGTTCTTTGGAATTTTGGTTTTCTTTTTAAAATTTTCTTATTGAATAGATGTAAGCCTCAAAAGTTTGATTCCCTTGCTCTTTCTTATTTCACTTTTATGCTATTGGTTAAATGATTTGTTAAGCTTTCTTTAATTTATAACCTCTCTCTTTTAGTTTATTTGATTGCAACTCAGAAAATGAAGAGATATGAAGAGTATGTTGGGAGAGGAGCGTTGAAGAAGAAGAATGAAGAAAAATTGAGAGAGGGAAGGGAAAATGCAAGAAGCATAACAGAAAGTCAAAAACATAAAATTTAGTGCTATATACAAAGACAAAAGAACACCTCAATCAGAATGAGAAAGGGTTTGTTCCTTATTTCACTTATTTTTTTATTCATTTAGTATTTTGGATTTTCAAATTTAAATTTTGCATGTTTTTTTTTTTCCTTTATGATTTAATTTTGGAATTTCGTACTTTCAAATATTTATTTAACTAGCTTTTTCTTTTAATGTGAGGTTGATTAATTAAATATGTATTTAACTATCCCGTGCATCGCACGGGTTAGCGACTAGTTTTATTTAAATAAAATGTCCAACCAACAACCACCTCAACACTCTTAGTCCTAATACCTGACCAAATACATTCTTTGGATGATAATGATTCTTGTCTTAAAACTTTCAAAAAAAAAAAATTTGAAGGAAATTTTAACCGAAACTTTTATATTGAGTTGGGCGTGAGAAAGTCCTCAATATCAAATATCAAGGCCATAACCAATCTATCAAATTCCACTACTCAATGGGCCGCTGATTTTGTAGCCCAACAATAAGAGGCAATAGCCGCAAGAGCAAAAGTATATAATATATATACATACACATAAATATAAATATATATATATATATATATATATATATATATATATATATTGTACATTCGCAAGCAAGCACCATAGATAGGTCAACACTGTTTATGAGAAAGAGATAAAGAGAGTCTCAAACAATCAATGTTGTCATCTACTATCAAACCAAGTTGTAGGAGAAAGTATATGATGTTTCAGGAACTCCACGTCAGCAACTAGTTGGTGTTTCTAAGCTCAATAAAAAATTGACACCTGTCTAAAAATAACATATCAACACACCTTACCTTATACACCTGAAAAGACAAATATGCCCCTGAAAAATTTCAAACCCCCGCCTAAACACCATCTTTCCCTAGCAAAATCAAAACTCTTTCTCCTTTTCTGCTCTCTCTCACCAAACCACTATCTGCTCTCTTTCTTTCTCTCAAGTCCAAAGCTCCACAGCCACTGCTTAGCATCACCGTCGGAAAAATTTTCAAACACTCGCCCTCTCTTGCTTTTCCCCTTTTTGCAAAATCAAAATTTTCATCTCTTTCTCCCTTCGTTTCTCTCTACACCACCACAGCACACCAGCACCTCCATGGCTCCATCTTTTCTCTCTCAACTCCAAACCTTAACAGCCGTTGCCTAGCATCGCCGCCGGAGATAGAGATACACTGCCGATCCTCACCAGTTCTGACGAGACCGACCTTTGTCTCGTCGGAAAATGCCTAAAACTGTCTCCTTCTCGGTGTTTCCAACCACTAACACCGGAAGTTTTCTCACCACTTCTAACACCAGACGTTGTATGAAGGTTTTATTCTTCTCTTTTTGAATTTATTTTCTGAAATTTTATGTTTACATGTGTCTTGTTTTGTTTTGTTTTTTATTTATGTTTTATAAATTGACATATACATTCATATCTAGAAAGGAAACTTCTACTGTTTGATAAAATGCTTCAGTGAGAATATTGATTAGATGATGCATTTATATATTATAGCACAATTACTAGTACTATTTGGAGTTGAAGCACTTGCGGGAAAAAAAAAAAAAAAAAAAAAAAAAAAAAAAAAAAAAAAAAAAAAAAAAAAAAAACCCAAAGAATGGTGATTAGATGACGCATAGGAATCGAAATAGCCAAAGTCTAATACTTTCTCAAGTTGTAGACCCATCACTCTCATCTTCACCGTCCTTGCTTATTTTTTCAACAATATTAACCCTTTTCATCATCTTCTCTTCCTATCACTTCATGCTCCTCTTGAATCCGCAATACAAGTATTGAATGAGAATCATACACTAGCAAGCTCACCAACTCCACCACCGCCACTTCCTCCACCATTCGCATTGGTGAACGATTTTTGCAATAAGAGCAGCCATCCGGAGCCTAGGGTCTGCCTTGCTACACTCATGTACACTACTGACTTGACCCAACCCGTCAGAATCATTGTCGACCAGACTTACAAATGGTCACTAACCTCGGGCTTCAAATTCAAACAATACTTGGCTGTCCAACCTAGCAATTGGAGTGTTAATCTTCTTATGTGTGTGAAAGTTTCTGACATCATTGTCAATTATTGGGAAGATGGGTTCATTGGGTTGGATGAGTTTAACCATAAGTACGTAGCCTACGGAACCATGAACCACTTCTGGACCCAAATTCTATATCAGGTCCTTGACTGTACTGACGAACTTGATTTCTTTACTTCTGAGGAAGAGAAGATAACACAAGGGTATAAACTCGTGAAGGAATTCGTGGACTCCATTTGCAATGAGTTAAGTAATCTACTCCATCTGGGAAGTTCTCTTACGGACAGTGTCTGGGTTTCATGGATGAAACTTACGGAGTTGAAGCCAACGCCTTTGGTGGTGGCTATGTATAAGACGGATCCAAAGCGTTTTCGCAAGATGGTGTTGCCCTAGTCCTTCAAGCCTGGGCCAACCATATATATATATATATATATATATGAGATTTTAAATGAGAGTTAGAGTGGAAGAGACAAACTTAGAACCTTCTGTTTTGATACCATAAAGAGAAAATTGACGGGATTGACGAAATCAACTACAGACGAACCTAGCTAATATCACAGATGAGATCATCCTCACGGATGAACCGAACAAATGCCTCCATCACTAACGAAGGTATCAGGACCATTCAATACCGCCAGTAACACCTTGGACGGTTACAACAACAGCTACGCAAATCATTGAAAACACATTAAAACCCCATCATTAAGCAGAAGGCATTACCAAGAAACGCATTAACGTCCCATTATTAACCACAACGGTCAGAATCCAAGACAACATGTATATAAGGCTCTCACATCACCAACAGGAGGTACATACACACTCTAAAAAACACTCGTTATTATCTTGCTAGCCTGTTTTATTTTACAAAGTGTTTTCCTATTCTAACTTTGGCATTGGAGACGTTGTGGCAGGCACCACACCGATGACCATCTTTGAGGATACATTCACGCAGACCGAAGGTTGGTTCCATCTGCCCATTTCGACTCACAAACTCACACTTCATTAGTTTGGCATCGTCTGTGGGGAAGACTTTTTTAGATTCATATTATTTGAAAACGTAGTTTCCATCAACTCCTACATTCAAATGGAATCCAATCCAGATTCCGCCGCCTTGGCCCAGCAAGTTCAAGCTCTTGCGGCCACCATTGAAGAACTCACCAAACAAAATCAAGAGAGGAAGCTGCGGCTTCAACAGGTTCAACAAGAAGAGAATCGGTCCAAGGATAACCCAGAGGGGGAAGGGGATAGCCATAGGAGTATTCATCAAAGACCAACTACTCTAGACGAGCAGAATTCAGATCTCCTTCAAGAGATGAGGAAGGAGATAGACGAACTGAGAAACGCCATTAAGGAGAAGACAGACCGAAGCGTAGACAGAATGGTAAGGGCCACGGATTCGCCTTTCACCGCGACGATACTTGAATGCCCCGTGCTGTCAAAGTTCCGTTTACCTCAACTTGAGCCATTTGACAGACTCAGAGACCCTCAGGATCACCTTAATACCTTCAAAACGACGCGAGGTCTTCAACAGCCACTCGACGAGATAATGTGTCGTTCCTTTCCCACCACCCTCAAAGGAGTTGCAAGGGAATGGTTCACAAAGTTAATGACATCATCCATTAACAACTTCGAGCAGTTGAGCAATGCCTTCTTACGTCACTTCATAGGGGACAGCGTCCAAAGAGGCCAGCGGACCACTTACTCACCATTAGACAGGAAGAGAAGGAAACCTTGAGGTCGTACATGAAACGCTTTACTCGGGAGACTTTGGAGGTGGACGAAACTGATGACAAGGTACAGCTGACGACCTTCAAAGCGGGACTGAGATCTAGAGATCTCATGGCTTCACTTGTGAAGAATCCTCCAAAGACGATGGTAGAGATGCTCCTAAAAGCACAGAAGTACATGAATGCTGAAGATGCTTTAGCAGCCATAAAAGATGTAGAGAAGCTTGGAGATAAGGGAAAGAAGGAAGACAAGCGTAGGGGTCAAAAGAGGGAGCGCCCAGATTGTAGGAACAATGACGGGAACAGAAGAAAAGATGATAAAGGTCCTCGGACAATAAGATTTACTCCTCTAGTTATGTCAGTTGACAAAATTTTAACGCAGATTAAGGACGAGCACTATCTCAAATGGCCGAGACCATTACACTCATCCCCTAACGTCCGTGATAAGAACAAGTACTGCCGATTCCACAAGGATCACGGTCACGACACGGAAGATTGTAGGGACCTAAAGGAATAGATAGAAGAGTTGATACGGAAGGAAAAATTACAGAAATACGTGAAAAAGGGAGAATATAATAAGTTCAGGAACGACAATAAGAGCCAACATGGGTCCTCTTCCAGGAGTGACAAACAGTCGTTCCAACCTACACAGGACGTGATTGGGGAGATAAAGACGATTACCGGGGTACCCTTCACAAGAGGGTCATTTAAATCCCTCAAGAAAGCATACTAAAGACAGGTGAATAGCGTCCACACGATACCTTCGTTCAAGCAACAATGGACGGACCGGGACATGTCTTTCAATGAAGTGGATGCCAGGGGAGTGAAACAGCCCCATAATGACCCTTTGGTTATAATGCTTAACATAGAGGGATTCAATACCAAAAGGATCCTCGTGGACAATGGTAGCTCCGCAGACATCATCTACCTCCTTGCTTTCAAGCACCTGAAACTAGATCCAAGGAGACTGTGCTCATTTGACTCTCCCCTTGTCAGCTTCAGCGGAGACAGGGTATATCCCAAGGGCATAGTAACGTTGACAATAACAGTGGGGACCTACCCGATGCAGTTGACTCGTCAATTAGACTTCCTAGTAGTAGATTGCCCTTTATCTTACAATGTAATCATTGGGAGGCCCACGCTTAACAAATGGAAAGCAGCCAAGTCCACCTACTGTTTGAAGGTGAAATTCCCAACAGATAACGGTGTCGGCGAAGTAAAAGGAAATCAAATCTTAGCCAGAGAGTGTTATCAGGCCGTCCTGGCTGCAAAAGAGAACTACACATGGATGATTGAAGAGAAGGAAGAAGGCAAAATGAAAGCCCTGGAAACAAGACGACGAAGATAAGGACGACGCTAAGCCCTGAGATGAGAACAAGACTCATCCAGTTCCTCAAAAAAAATCTAGATGTTTTCGCATAGAGCCACAAGGACATGCCGGGCATAGCTCCAGAAGTCATCCAGCATAAGTTGAATGTGAACCCGGAAAGAAAGCCCGTCCAACAGAGACAAAGAGTCTTCGCCCCAGAACGATACCAAGTAATCACAGACAAAGTTACCAAGCTATTGGCGGCAGGCTTCATCCAGGAAGTGTAATATCCTGAATGGCTCGCAAACGTTGTCCTGGTGAAGAAAGTAAATGGAAAATGGAGGATGTGCGTAGACTTTACAGACCTGAACAAGGCATGCCTGAAGGACAGCTTCCCTCTACTAAGAATAGACCAGCTTGTGGACTCTACAACCAGACACAAGTTACTGACGTTCATGGACGCTTTCTAGGGATATAACCAGATAAGGATGGCAGAAGAAGAACAGGAGAAGACTTCTTTCATCACGAGTCATGGATTCTATTGTTACAAGGTAATGTCTTTTGGGCTGAAGAATGCCAGAGCTACGTATCAGAGACTAGTGAACAAAATGTTCAGCAAATAGATTGACAGGAATATGGAAGTATACGTGGATGATATGCTCGTTAAGAGTAAAGAAGAGCTTGCACGTCTGGACGACCTAAGGGAGACGTTTGCTACTCTCAAAAAATACTAGATGAGGTTGAATCCTAGTAAGTGTGTTTTTGGTGTGGCTTCAGGGAAATTCTTGGAATTCATGATGTCCCAAAGAGGAATAGAAGCAAACCCAAAGAAAATGCAGGTCATAATCAACATAGCATCGCTCAGAACCGTCAAGGAAGTCCAAAAGCTCACAGGAAGGATTGCAGCTTTAAACAGGTTTGTCTCTAGAGCTACGGACAAGTGCATACCCCTTTTCAAAACCTTGAAATAGGCTTTCACTTGGACCGACGAATGTGAGGCAAATTCCAAGAACTTAAACGTTCTTGAGTAGTCCACCCCTCTTAAACCCGTCCAAGGAAGGGGAAGACCTATATTTGTACCTGGTAGTATCAATTTCAATAGTGAGTGCAACCTTGATTAGAGAAGAAGGCAAGAAACAGCTCCCAATTTACTACGTCAGCCAAGCTTTCCAAGGGGCTGAGTCCAGGTATCCAAAGATTGAAAAAATCGCGTTTGCGTTAATAGTAGCCTCTAGGGCAATACTTTCAGGCAAATCCCATCCTGGTGATGACGGACCAACCAATCAAAAAATCCATGAACAAGCCTGAGGCAGCCGGAAGGATGATCCAGTGGGCAATTGAACTCAGTCAGTTTGACATTGAGTACCATCCCAGAACAGCCATCAAGGCGCAAACTTTGGCAGACTTCATCGCAGAGTTCACCTTTCCGGACGAGAACAGTCTCACCAATGGAGTCGAGCAATGGACGATACAGACTGATGGTTCATTAGCCCAAAGGAGGGGGGGAGTCGAGGTCGTCATAACCACTCCTGACGGAGAGATACTCAAGTATGAAGTTCAACTGAAATTTCTGGCTACCAACAACGAAGTTGAATACAAAGGGATACTGACGGGATTGAGGCTCGGAAAGGCACTTGGAGCTAAGAACCTGTTAGTCCAAAATGATTCAAAACTAGTGATTGGGTAGATCAGGGGGGGAATACGAAGCAAAGGAAGAGAGAATGCAGAAATATCTCAAGCTAACAAAACATCTGACTCAGGAGTTCGATAAGGTGGAATTTGCGCGACCACGTCGACCCCAAATCCCTGGTAAACAAGGTAATACGAATAGGTTATTTCTGACCTGCTATGCAGGGGGACGCTGTGGAGATCGTCAAGAAGTGCGACAAGTGTCAACGATATGGGAATGTACAATGGCTTCCAATAGAAAAACTGACGACGATAGCCTCCCCGTGGTAAAGGTTAGGTAAAATTCCTACTAGTTGCTATTGACTACTTCACAAAGTGGGTTGAAGCGGAGGCTCTAGCAATAATCACCGAGGCAAGAATTCGGAGCTTTGTGTGGAAGAATATAATTTGCAGGTTCGGGATTCCATTGACGATTATATCAGATAATGGGAGGCAATTCGACAGTCAAGGTTTTAGAGACTTCTGTTCAAACTTAGGAATCAAGAACCAGTTCTCATCCCCAAGGCATCCCCAGGCAAACGGACAGACAGAAGTAACGAATCGGACACTGCTCAAGATTATTAAAGCCAAGTTGGACGATGCAAAGGGTGCCTGGCCAAAAGAATTACCAAATGTCCTGTGAGCTTACAGAACCACGACGAGAACCCCAAAAAGAGAAACCCCCTTTAGGCTTACCTATGGCACTGACTGAAGCAGTAATCCCTGTTGAAGTAGGAGTAACAAGCATCAGGCGAGAGACATTCAACAAAGAGTGCAATGACGATGAAATGCGACTTAACTTGGACTGTTTGGACGAAGTAAGGGACAAAGCTTCCAGCAAGATGACAAAGTACCAGCAGAAAATGGTCGAATACTACAATAAGAGGGTTAAACTTAGAAGACTGGACATAGGTGATCTCATCCTGCGCAAGATCACCACAACAACTAAAGACCCTGCCCAAGGAAAGCTTGGCCCCACATGGGAAGGACCTTACCGAGTCGTCCACTACTCAAGGCAAGGCAGTTATCACCTGGAAACCATAGACGGATAGAGACTCCCTCGACCATGGAACATTGAGCACTTGAAGAAGTACCACCAATAGATGTAACAATTGAATATATTCATTCCTGAAATTAATAAAAGAATTATTCATCTAATGTCTTTATGTAAGCAGGTCTAGTCAACCGTACAAAACAAAATAGCCAAGTAACAAGATTCCGCCCTGACGGATGTAAGTTACTGACGAATCCAAAATCCCTTAAATGGGTGTAAGTCATAAAATGGCTAAGTAACAAGATTCCACATTGACGGATGTAAGTTACCGACAAAGCCAGACAAACACAACAAGATCCCTTAAATGAGTGTAAGTCATAAAATAGACAAGTAACAAGATTCCACCTCGATGGATATAAGTTACTGACGAAGAACCTGGCAACAAAGCCAAGGCAGGATCTGGGCTCCCAACTAGTTCACCAGAACCCTCGATAAGACCCCTTGAAGGGGTTCGGGTTACAAGAAATCAACTAAGTAACAAGAAGCAAAATCATTGATGAAGAAGAAAGGCACAACTGGAAACTTTTGTTAAGTACAAAGTATGGACGAATCCCACAAACATATCACGAACCAACAAGTGCACAACCACAAATACAAGAAACAAGTAAGTATGCAACAAATTCAATTAAAAACCCAAAAATCAAAGGCAATTACCATTGTTGTTATATCCAAAAAAGACCCATAAACGCTAGGCCACAAACATTGTTCTCAAGACAGGATAACAAGTAATTGTTTCGAAATTAGATTTACAAAAAAAAAAAAAAAAAAAAAAAAAAAAAGACCCAAAACATGATGGGCATCCAAGAAAATGAAAAGAAATTTTCTTAAGTAACAAGGTCAAGCATCAACAACAGAATTTTCACCAGCCGGAGCGTCAGTAGCAGTCTCTAGGGCATCACCTTCGGGAACTGAGGATTGGGCAGCTTCGTCCATCGCCATCTCTTTATCAACCTCCTCCAGGTCCAAACTCTCCATGTCAACCCTAGTAGGATGCTTAACCAGATACCTTCTGAGAAGCTTGAAGCCTTTGAAATACCAACTAAAGAGTATAGTGTTGTACTCGTCAGTTGTTTGGAAGCCTCAACTGATCTGGCGGCAATTGTTTTAAGCTTTTCCTTGGCAGTAAGGAGCTGCTCGTCCTTATCTAGAGTCAACTTGCGTTCAACTCTAAGGTCGTCATCCAAGGTCTTAACCTTCGCCTTTAAAGAGGTAGCCTTGTCCATAGAAACAATGAGATTCTTCTTCAGCTTAGAATTCTCCTTTTCCACGGCCTCCATCCTAGATGTTAAAGATGCCACTTTAGCCTCTTGAGTAAAATACTCAAAGGTGATGTGAAGACTTTCCCCCAACACCTGGAAAGAAGTTTCAAGTCGTAAGTACCAAAAAAAAAAAAATGGAGGAAGGCACGCTAACACCCTACTTGAACGAGCCTACGAACATGTCGAGACACAACCTCATTAAGAGGCACGTCAGAGAGGGCCTTCAAATCTACCACAGTCACGACCTCATGAGCCCTATCCACTACCAATCTCTCATCATCCCATATAGTGGACAACTGAGAATCAACCTTCTCCTTGTCCTTACCAGATACACACAACCTTTTGGAACCTGGGGTAGGGATCTCTTCTACTGACGTGGCAGGAGAAGTCGTTTTCGTCGTCTCAATGACAGAAACTATGGGATTGACGGAGAAAAGGGGAGCGACGAAAGGTTCCTTCCCGGTAACACGCATTGTCTTCTTCCCAATGTTTAACAACGGCTCATCCTTCTTGGACCTCATCTTCGCGTACATATCCTTATTGAACTTGGTCATCATTTCTGCAAGAGAAAAACACTTAAAAGAAAATCCAAGTGTACATAAGAAGAGTCGATACTGATGAGGTCAATACTTACTCTTTTTTCCTTCAATACCAATGCTACGAAGAACGTAAGGAGACAAGTCAGGTCCAAGGTTGTAAAAGGCAAGGGTCCGTGGATCAACCAGATCGTCCCAACTTTCGATCGTCTCTGCGTATCCTATTGCGGTCTTAACGTGCTTCTTATGCCTGCTTTTAAGCTTAGGCCATCTCTTAACTGTGCCAAACAAAAGATAAAGGAGTTAGTAGCAATAAACAGCAAATACGGCAAAACTGAAACGACGGGAAGAAATACTGACACACCTAAAGTCGGGGTTCCCCACCGACGAAGCAACCTCAGGATATCGCCCCAATCCCTACTAGATTGAGTTTCAAAATCATCCCTGGACATAAAGAAAAATCGCAATTTCCAATACCTGAAGGACGAAGGTAAACCCTTGACAATCCTTGTTCTTCTCTCCCAAAGGACTAACTTATAGTATCCATACTCTTTAGACTCTTTCAAACGGTATAGATAGGTGAGTTCACCTACCTTAATCATGTCTCCGTTAGTAACCAACCATATTTGCATACAATTGACCACAATTCTCCACGAGTTGGGCATAAATTGCCCGGGAGCAATACCAAAATGGGCCAGAAGTTCCATTAGGAACGGGTGGACGGGGAGCCTATAGCCCATAAGTGAAGGCCGACTTATAAAAACATACCTCACCTGGAAAAAAATGACAAGCCCTATCCTCGTCATTAGGACGACGAACACGAACCCACTCCGGAAACTGAAACCTATCCTTAAATCTACTCACAATGTCGGCATCCAGACCGCACACCTCCACGAGGGCATAAAAAGCCCTAAGCTCTCGAGGGGTAGAGACAGCTATATCTCCCTCCACTGGGTCACCATTAGACGATAACCCAGTCTCGCGATCGCTAGACCTAACCTCAGACATCGCCTCTCTATCTCTCATCAGACCCTTGATCCAGTTAAGCGATTAGCGAAGCAGAGGCAGTAAATCGCCCAAAACAACACTCAAATAATTGCCATCAAAGACAAAATTCTCTAAACGTGGGAAAACATCCAAAGACCCTCCTAGGCGTGCAAAAAGAAAGGAAATTGATGGGCAAGCTATCCTAACCTCAGAGCTGTTAACCATGGAAATACAGAAAAAGGCGAAAAGGGAGACAACACAAGCTAAATCCCCAAGAAAATTGAAGACAAACAAAAAGAAAAAGAAGAAGAGAATCAGAGGCTATATCGCAATAAGATAAAAAGGAAAGGTAAAAACATGTAAGGGAAAACATACCATAACAAACGACGAAGCACCAATCCGCAGCACACCAGTTTGAAGAAGAGTTGCAGAATGAAGGTTCTAAAAAATCGCTTAGAACAATGATTGGAAGTATTTTTTTGAAAAGTAAAGGAAATAAGAAAAGGAGAAGTTTTAAAAATCAAGACTCAAAACGATTGAAAACTAGCAGGAAGCCCAATAGTCCCACAAAGCGGAGCATTAACTCCACCAGTCAAAAAGCGCGACGTGGCCACTCCCTGTGGAGAGCCGCCACTACGCATTTAATATGGTGTGAAATCCCAAAAGAGTTGCTTACAGGTCTCAAAAAAAAAAAAAAAAAAAAAAAAAAAAAAAAAAAAAACTCTTCACCTTCCATGGTTGTCACGACATTTCAAGACAACTACAAAATCCGGGGGTAGCTGACGGGACTGATGAAATCAACTACAGATGAACCTAATATCACAAACGAGAGCATCCTCATGGATGAATCGAACAAATGCCTCCATCACTGACGAAGGTATCAGGACCATTCAATACCGCCAGTAACACCTCGGACGATTATAACAACAGCTACGCAGACCGTTGAAAGCACATTAAAACCCCATCATTAAGCAGAAGGCGTTACCAAGAAAGGAATTAATGTCCCATTATTAACCACAATGGTCAGAATCCAAGGCAACATGTATGTAAGGCTCTCATATCACCAACAAGAGGTACATACACACTCTAAGAAACACTCGTTATTATCTTGCTAGCCTATTTTACTTCACAAAGTGCTTTCCTATTCTAACTTTGGCATCGGAGACGTTGTGGCAGGCACCACACCGATGACCATCCTTGAGGATACATTCACGCAGACCGGAGGTTGGTTCCATCTGTCTATTTCGACTGACGAACTCATGCTTCATCAAAAATAATAAGAGTTTTTGCTTTGGTTTGCTTCCTTGAAAATATTTTTATCCTATTGTATTTAGATTACATGAATATTCCTAAATATTATCAAAATTGCTTTAAAGGTACTGGATTTAGGGATGGATCTATATATTGACTAGGGGGGGCAATGGCCCTCCTAATTTCTTTTTTAAATATTAGTATATTAATAGTACTAATTTAGTAATTTTGTTCAATAAATATACATTTTGCCCCTCTTAACAATGTCATCAATTTTTTTAAGAATAATGTTATAGTCACACACTTTTTTACAAAAATTTTACAAAGTATTGAGGTAGAAAATTCTTATTGGTTCTCACACTTTTACTTATCAATAACTACTCACCACATTAACAATTTGTAAAATTTTTTGTAATTTTAGCATTTTCCACCTTTTAAATGCCATAAAAATTAATAGATTAAATCTAAAACAAAATATACGTCTAAAAAAATTATCCCAAGAACAAAATTATGACTAATAAAGCTAAAAGAAATTAAACTCAATCAATCTATTATACCCAAAACTTTGTCTATTCCTACTTGATTCTAGAACACTCTCTAGCATGATCTTTTGACTTCTATTTCTGCTTCTATTTTCTTTCCTCTTCAGCCACTTCACACACACACACACAGCCGACATGGCCTTCGTCAATCTCTTTTTTTTTTTTTTTCCTGATTCACTTTGTTGTTACGATGGAGCTTAGATAGGCTTTCATGCTCTTGATCTGTTGTTTTTGTTTTGATTTTAGATTTGTTGTTTTAATTAAATTTGTATTTTTCCCTATTCTTGATCTGTTATTGTGTTTGTGTTTTGATTGTGATACCGTTTGAGAGAGACACAGATGAACAAAGAAGAGAGGAGGAAAGAGAAAGAATATTTTTTTTATTCAGCTGGGTATTTTTTTAAGATAAAATAATGGTTTGGAGTTGCTACAGTGTTCTCTAAATTAAGAGAACTACTATAGCAACTTCAAAAAAAAATTTGGAGAATCTGTGGGTTTAGATAAGCTGCTGGAGTGTGAACAGTAGCATTTGGTGCTCCAAAAGTAGAGATACAGAGTCCGTTTGGATTGAGCTTATTGTTGCTGAAATTGAAAACTGAAAATACTGTAGCAAAATAATTTTTAAATGTGTGAAAAGTACCGTGGGACTCATTTTTAATATTTTTTAATGCATGAACAGTATTGCTACAGTACATGAACAGTACTGCTACAGTGCAAAACAATAATTTTTGTGCACCAAAGTCAACATATGCGGGCAAAAGAAAAAAAAAAAAAAAAAACAAAGAAAACGCAGAACGGAAACGTAGACGCAGGAAAACACAGTAGCCAAACGCCCTCACAAACTCTGTTGGAGATGCTCTAAGAGACACGATGAAAGAAAACAAAAGTAACAGTATTAGATATCGCTAATCACTATTTTTTTTTTTTTTTATATATGCAAATAAAACCTAAAATTAATTCTAATTATTTTTTTTCATAATTAGCACGTGCTTCACACGTACTGTCCTAGCTAGTATATATATTATCTTGGAGTGTTATTTGTGTTGTGCGCAATCCAGTTTTACAGAAAATCATGCGAAAGGAATCAGTCCCAACTGTTTTACCCTCAATAGAATGCCTTAGCCCAAAAGTGTAAAAAGGCCCTTGACACTCACATACCCACGTAGATAAGCATTAGTACAATAGCCTGAAAGGTTACGGTTTGTTTGGATCAAGCAAATGGAAAGAATGAATTAAATATTTTTAGGAAGCCAGTAGTATGGAGGGTGTTTGGTTTGATGGCATGTTTGTAATTAATTACAAGTGTGTAGAGCCCAAGTCAGTGACTTGTCAAATCCAAGCTCAGTGCCGTTGGAAGCTTTTTCTTCTTTGAGTTTACCTCCAGTTTCACAAGTTCTCTTAACTACATACACCCACCTCTTCCTCTAATTTTTCTATAAAATCCTCTAGAGCAATTTCAACGCACTCTTCGGTCTATTCATCAGAGCCAACTTCCCCTTTCGACTTCTTTTCACTTTCACTCTCCAGGATTCTCTGTACCCACAGTCTCTTCATAAACGTTGTCCTTCTCCCCCAAAGTCAAAGTCCTAATTCACTCTCACAGCCCAGCTACACCCTTACCCTTTACATATGAAGCTCGCAGAGAATGCACCATCTTCATCATCCTCCTCCAACGATGTTCCTACACCTAAGGTAAGTGTTTAATGTTTCTGTTAAATTTAAAAATGGTATGTTTATCGTTGCTGAAATTTGTTCCTGTTCATTGTTGCTTGTAGCCTTGATGTTGGACACGCTTTTCCTCCCTGCCCTTCTAACTGTTCATATATGTATAATTGCTTTGAGTTATATTCATTCTGTGTTGCTCTGGATGCATCACTTTCTTAGCTTCTTTTATAAATAATTCTAGAACTTGTTTGGCACAGTTTTTTGACCATTTTACCATTGTGAAGTTACTTATTAGATGGCATCCTCCTCTGCGTTTCGGAAGTTATGAAACTGTTGAAACGGTGCTCGTTGACTTTTTGTTGGAAAAAGAAGTTGAAGGGAACATTTATAATGAGAACGTGAAGAAATGGTCAGTTCTTATAACGAGAACGTGAAGAAATGGTCAGGTATAGCCTCTTTTAAATGAGTTGAAAATTTAAACGGCTTAAAAAGTGTTTCAAAACAATTTTTTTAATTATGTGATAAATTATTTGATAGAGATGTTATGAAATATAATCTTGATACCAATGCTATCACAGATAATAAAAAAGCACATGTAATAATCGTGAGTATTATACATTTATTTAATTTTTACGTTGTTTATTCTTTAAATTCATTCTTTAAATTCTTTGAGTAAACAATCTCATATATATTAGTGTCTCTAATCTTATGATTTGTGGATGTAAGGTTTCTGTAACAAGGATCTGGACAATTATGAGTTGTTTAAATATATCGTCGGCTCAACATATAAGTGCAGATGATGTGGATGAGTAAGGCAGCAACCCCAAAGGAAAGTAGTTAGCTCATTTTGGCAGTTTGTCCGGAAAGTAGAGGAAATCAGTGTCTTTTGTTCCTGACAGTCGAAAAAAAATGTATAATTTATTCAAGTTCTTAATTCTTTATTAGTGGCCAAGGTTACAGAAATTTTGTAGAATTTGATAAAAAAATATTTTTTTTAAGATCATTGAAAAATGAGATAACCCTGAATGGAGGGAAGTATTCTGTAATCTTCAATTAGAGATTAGATTGGATCAAATATATTCACTAGTTTACCTAGGGTCTCGCAATCTGTTTTTATTGTCTTTCTATGCTTCCATGTAATTTTACCTCAAAATCGGTGGTTCTATAGTGCTTCTATAGTTGATGCATTACTGTTAGTTTCAGAGTCTTGTGGTTGCTGTAGTCTGGGATTGTTTGTATCAGAGGATCATTCCTCATGATCCTTTGTTTGATGGTGACCTGTTGTACTTGATCAATAATATTTTTTCAGGAAAGAAAAATCACAACGGCATTCAAAATTTGAGAAAACACATAACAAATTAACAATTATACCCGCCAGTAGTTGCAGTAGCAGGCTGACCAATGGCATTAGCCCTCTTCACATGCTATACAGCATCAATATCTTTATCCTCAAAAGCAAAATACACAGGATACTGTAAAAAAAGCATAGCAACATATTAATAGGCATTTCTACAAATTAACTTGAAGATAGAGAAAAGGTTTTTTTATTAGAAAACATGAAGGAACTACACTCCAAACAGGTAGCAAGCCTTGTTTGACGGTAAGGCCAGCCCATCCTTTGAGGCATCACCCAACTCACTCCCAAAAGTAAAGACATCTATGTTAAAACCAATAAAAACCCAAAAGTATCAGTAGGAGGCTGTGGTGATTGTTGTAGCAGTGGGGCTTGAACCTACAATCTTACCCCCTACAGCTCACCTAGCACTTGCAAGGGGAGGATTGAAGACCAATGAAGATGCCACTCAACTGATTTCAAACTGACTCGTGAAACCACATTTAAGGGTGCTTAGGATCAAGCATTTGTTTGAAATTTTTAAACCCCCCTCAATCGAGTGCATGTAAAATTCCTCTCCAAAACTAACGAACGCAATCACTGCAGCTGCCTAGTAAAGGAGACCCCAAGATATCACATTGGGAGAATGAAAGAGTTTAACAGCTGAGATAGATTAAGAATGTAACCGCCAAAATGAGCAAGTGAAAAGGCTACACACAAGTTGTTCTTGAGCAATAAAGAACTCAATAAAACAGCACTGAGCAGAGGTCAAATTTGAAATATATAGGCATCATGAACCAGTAAATGAGAGATGTAAAAATAAATAAACAGCTGCAACAACGATGTAGTGTGTAAAGAAACGACAAAAGAGATTATAAAGGTTACACTTGCAGGAACATTGGGATGTATAAGTAACTGTTCAAGTTCTGCCATTACATTCTTCAACAGGTCATTTCCTTGATTTTGATGATTACTTCTCATGTCATCTTTATTTTCAAAACTAAACATACGGGGTAGCAAAAACAATTAGCCACCCAAAGGCTGTCTTTGAGCAATATATTCTGCCATATGTTTGTCAAAAATAA
This sequence comes from Quercus robur, assembly GCF_932294415.1. Classification (NCBI taxonomy): domain Eukaryota; kingdom Viridiplantae; phylum Streptophyta; class Magnoliopsida; order Fagales; family Fagaceae; genus Quercus; species Quercus robur. The sequence continues at coordinate 6,883,863 of NC_065536.1, forward strand.
TAATAATCTTGATCAGGAAGTAAAAAAACAAAGTGGTAAATCTTCAACTTCAGGAATAAATGGAATTGGAGATGTATATATTATCTAACCATTTTATAAATAAGAGAAGGAAAAAAGATATCCATACCAGCTATAAATAAAACAAAATCTAATCAATGGCTTAAGAAGGAAAAAGGTGAATGAGTATCATGTCTGAAGTAATATTTAACCATCATGGATACATGAAGGTGTTGGACTTTATTACTTATTGCTCTTATTAATAAGGGTGCATGCAGCATATTGCCAATGAGCTATAGCTTACTGACACCTCCTTCTCCCACAATAATTTGTTGGAGGGTGAGGTCACTCATGAGTTGAAGACTCATTGAATGTCTGTGTAACTTGTCAATCCAAAAAAAAAAAAAGTGCATGCTCAACATGATTACAGTTTATTATTATAATGGGCAAATCAAAGACAAATCTTTTATAATAAAAAAATTTAGGATTTTTTTTTTTTTTTTGGTTCCCACTTTCCAGTGACCTTACAGTAGGTCAGGATCTAAAAGCCAGTTTTTTTTTTTTTTTATAAGTGATATGTTTTATTAATGAGAAAACTAATTCATCAAATACACTGGGGACATACTAAATGAATAGCACATCTAAGTACTAAGCCTACAATGTTCCATGAAATTCAGTAGTTTTTTTTTTTTTTTTTTTTTTTTTTTTTTTTTTTTTTTTAAGATAATTATAATATGCTGCTAACCCCGTAGCTCGAACCCTTTTGGTATTAAAACAACTAAATTTTATTGAAATCATAATATCATAATAAACTTACCATATACTCTTTAAAAAACAAAAAGCATTTTTGTTTCCAATAGAACCTCTCTTTTAAGTTACATGACCTGAGATTCTCAAAAAAAAAAAAAAGTTACATGACCTGAAAAGTTTGTGTCCAATTGTAGCAGTTTAATTGTCCTAAAAGTACAAAATCTTACCCAGTTGACTTATTTTATTTAGGACTTCTTTTAACTTTTTCTTGAGATTTCTGCTTTCAGTTAAATTGTTGATTAAGATTATATTTTTACGATAAAATCCTTGTGGATTAACCGGTTGGTTCCTCTTTGTATCACTAGATGATTGTCAAAAGATTGCTTTTTCACATCTCGCAATATTAGGAAGACTAGTTCCTCACAAGTTACACTCATGGTTAACCAATAGTCCATTACTAACGTGTACTATCAAAAGAAAAATCACATTTGCTTACGCTCATGTTTGACTTCATATATTCAGCTAAACACACCTATCATCCTTGGCATGTTATTGTAGGGTTATTTACAGAAAACCAATAATATATATAACACATGATATTCTAATTCTCACATATCACTACAATATATTAATACTGCTTGAAATACTAAAATAGTAGTTGAATGATGAATTTCATCCTTTCCTAATATTTCACTCTTTTGGGACAAGTGATGGTTTATTATGGTAACAAAGCAAGTGGTCTTGAGGTTCAAACTTTTTCTTCATTCTAACCCCCATTTAAGTTTTCGAAATTACACACATTGGGTCCTAGATATTGGAGGGGAGTTTGGGCCTACACGTAAAGGGAAAATATTAGAGTAATGGTTGATTCATTGAACTCGAAATTTCTTACAACTATATCCTCTTTAATTACAGTTTTGACTTATGTAACTATTAGCTACTTTATTTCCTAATAGTAAAAGATTATAAATAGACTAGCTATGTAAGAGTACAATCAGTTTTTGATGTGAATATAATTTAGTTTTAGACCAAGACAGAAATTTGTTTTTCTAGTTTCTCTGTAATTCCAGCTTTAATTCTTAATTTTAATGCAATTCTAGTTCAAGTTCTTAATAAATTGATCTTGATTCCCATCATTGATGCACTCCATGAGACTTGAACCCAAGGTCTCATTCACCCTATCATTCTTATGGGGGTTGGAATTGCCATTAGTATTTGCAAATAGTAAAATGAAAGGAATTTTTGTACTTTGGTCTTAGACGAAAGATGTGAGCTCATCATAGCAATAATCTTCCTCTCTTAGTTGCAAGAATGTCAAAAGTTTATAACAGTATGAGTTGAGTTTTACAAAGATTTTTTTGTTTTGTGGTTTTGGTCATTTGTTGCCTGTCCTGTGATTTTTTATTCTTGGCTTGTGGTTGTGGCTGATTGGTGACTATCTAGTATATTAAACTACTAAATGCTAATATATATATATATGTGGGGACACGGTTCTCTAACGGCCCAACAAGGACGTTGAGCTCGCGCGGGATGGATCCCTCACAATAATATTTGTAGAGCGTGGGCTTGAAAGGCTAGCGTTGGGTCACGGGGCGTTAATACAAGCCGGACCTTAGATAAACTTAGACTAGAAAAGGCTTTAGCCCGGATATCCAAGCCAAATAACTTTATAAATAGTGGGATTGGACTCCTCGGATCATGTCCGAGGAGCATTAGTGTTTTTCTCCGGTTACCCGTCAATGGGTTTTCCATGGTGGAGCGCATATATTATCCGGGCATTCTCATTCCTGGAGTTTTTCCCCAGGAAGTCAGATGGGAGCCTCCCTTTTTGTTACCTTACGTTTTCTTTTATACTAGCCTACGTTCGTTATCCTTCGTCCACGTGTAGGGTCGACTTTTTCCAGGACAGATATTTGTCCCATCAGTCTAATCCCGAAATGGTTGGGAGTAGTTGATAAAGCTAAAGGACATGACTCTGTTAGGTGTAAAGTTCTGTCTGGGAAAGGTAGTAAGGGCAGCCTTTCCCAGATATTTCAGATTTTCTTTCAAGATTATCCTTATGCCGCTTTTGCCCTTTTTTCCTGGTGGAGCTTTGGGCCAGCCGAAGGCTGCATCGTCCTCGGCCGCTTTTCTGGGCCCATTTGTACTTTGCGCTAATGAGCTTGGACTACCACCTTCTTCGGCTTTGGACCTTAAAGCTTCCCGCGAACAAGTGGGCCTGGCCCATAAATTGTTGGGCCCCACAATATATATATATATATATATATATTGGCAGCTAGTTCTGGAATAATAATAGTAGTCTCAAATCTCAATTTTTAACTTTATGTTTTAATATCTATGCTATACAGTGGTTCAACCAGTTACACCCTGGGCGGATGCTTACTGTTAGAGATCTTCTCTCTTGCTGGGTTGCTTTTATTAACATGACAGAGAGGAGTTTAGGGCCTGAATTTGCATTTCTCCATGGGGCATTTCTTGTGTTGCTTGATGGACTAAGTTTAGGTACATTCCTGCTTTGTTATAGCAATACCTGTCCTTGTAGTTTCTATTCTTTAATAGTGAATAACTGCAAATTTCTTTTCAAAACAGTTTGGCTAAGCATTTATTTTTACCATTTCTTATTGATGGTAGGAAATTTTTTTGTTTGGTCTCAAGTGGTGAGTCATTTTTTGCTATCTTATGTCCATATATTTTTTATGTTTGTTCAGGGACTGATATTTCTAAAAAGGATGCTGTAGAGTTCAGGCAAAGATGCTTGCATTTTCTATTAGAAAAGCTAGCGGTGTGTTTTCTTTTATACTCTTGTTTTGTTACTTCTTGGTATAAGCATTGTGTACTTTTTTTTTAAAGAATAAAATAAAATTCTGTAATGCTTAAATGGTGCATCACTTTTATATTTTTATTTTTTCTTGTCTTCATATATAAACTATTAGTTTAAGTTGTGACCTGACTTATGGAGTGTTTATTACTACAATATAATGAAGTCTACTATAAAAAAATAATTCCTTGATAAGCATTACATGTTATATACCATACAATAAAAGTTGACATAAATGAAAAAAAAAATTACATATCATATGTGATGCATTATAAGTATATTACAATTATTAATATTGTTCTCTATAAATGAAACTCTTTTGCCAAAGTTTTAAGAAGTTTATAAAACCTAGTTTAAAAAAAAAAAAAAAAACAATTCTATAGCCAGAAATTTCTAGAAATTTTAATAAATTAAAGTTCCACTATATTATTTGACCTTTAACCAACATTTTTTGCTTTAGTAATAAGATATAGGCATTACGTGTCCTATTTGTGTTATTTGTCTCAATGATAAGTGTTAGGCACTGTATGATGTGTTTTTGTCACGTGACACAATATAAATACTTTACATAGTTTTATCTAACTAAAGCTCTATTACCAAAGTTTCAAGAAATTTCATTTTATCTAACCAAATCTTACCAAAGTTTAAAGAAATTTCATAGAATTTTCGTTATTTATTTTACTTGTTTAGTTATCTATTTTAATTTTTGGTTTTGATAAAGCCTTGGTCTTAAACAATGTGCTTTTACCAAGTATAAGATACAAAAATATTAACAATCAAGCAATCCCAAACAATGTGTTTCATTATTTTTTTTTCTTTGTATTTGTTAGTAATTCTTTAGGCTACTTTATGCCCTTTTGCATGAAGTGGTCTCTTTTCTATAAACTTTTCATACATATATATATATATATATATATGAAAAAAAAAAATCAAAGAACTTACTCTTTAGTATGTCTTTGGGGAGGTGCAGATTTTTTGTGAGACATTTGGTTGTCCTACTTGTGTGTATAATATGTGTGGATGTCAAATTCTATTTCCTTTTCCTTAGTTTTCACTTTTCGCTTTTGTCATTAGGAGTATACTCATGTATGCTATGTGTGAACTTCATTTTCATGACATTGACATTAACATCTTTAAATAAATTTATTTATACTTGGAAAATGAAAACATATCTTTCTTACAACTTTCCACCCATCTAAATCAGTCGCTATGTTCTTGTTTGCTTACCTTTTCAATATTACTTCAAAAGTTTGCCTACATTTCACTTGTATTGGTTTAATATTTTATTTTCCCAAAAGAAGTTGTTGAACTTGTACGTTTACTGCAAGTTTATTTGTTAGCTTCTCTAGTAAGTGAAATGCTGTCTGGTCTTGAGATGTTATGTTCAATTATTTATAGTGACTGATTAAGACTGCGTGCTCTTTCTGAAACAATAGGTGGAAACCAATAATTTGATATACACAAAACTTTCAAGGATGGAAAATTTTGGTTTGGGTGATCTGGGAATGATTGCTGATATTTCTTGCACTGAAAATATGCAATGTGACAATATCTTTGGTATCAATCCATTCTACATTGAAAAAGGTAACATAATTTGATGTAGTGTGTGTTATCTCATTGTTGGATAACACTAGTGACTATTAACTCGTGCTTTATTATTTTTGAGGGTTTTAGTTGTTATATCAAGTGCAGTCTATGTATGTATCTGTTTGTTTGTTAATGTTAAAAAATGTTAGTTAATTTCAGATGTTTTCATCTGTGACCTTCGGCAAAATTTCTTATTTCTAGGATCTTGTGTAATTTGTTAACCTGTTTTGAAGTTCAGTCTAACACCAAGTCCTAAACATATGTAATTGACCATTAGATTGTAAAAGTATCCACATTACATAGTTAGTAGTTAGTGATGTACATGTTATGTCTACAGGTTGTGAAAGCTGTGAGGTAGGGGAATTTGAGTTTTTGGCACCAATGACCTGCAGAAATGCCTTGCGGGTACTGAGGGCAATGCAACTTCCAAAGCTAGGTTTTTTTTATTATTTTATTTTTTAACTTTTGTGTGTGTGTGCGCTCATGCACTTTATTTCATTATTTCCCTTTTGCCCATATTCTACCTGTTGGTGCAATGGAATTCTTTGTTTTAACATTCTAAATTGGCATTTGGTTCCCAGTTTTATTGGAAGGTAGTCCAGGTGTTGGGAAGACAAGTTTAATTGTTGCCTTGGGAAAATTTTCTGGACATAGGGTTGTACACATAAACTTATCTGAGCAGGTGAGCAGTTCTGAGTTTACTCTTTCCTTTGTTCTCTCTCTCTCTCTCTCTTCTTTTTGGTTTCTGAAACCTTTTGCACTTAGTAGTATTAATATTAAACATGTTCTTATGCAGACTAATATAATGGACTTGTTGGAGTCGGACTTACCTATTGAGAGTGATGAAGGAATAAAGTTTGCGTGGTCTGATGGAATCCTACTGCAGGTTAAAGTGTCATATATCAAAGGTGTAACTGTCTCAAACTTAATTACTCTAAACATGTATCGACATTCTTCCTTCTTTTTGCAGGCTTTAAAGGAAGGTTGTTGGGTTTTGCTTGATGAACATAATCTTGCTCCACAATCTGTGTTGGAGGTACCGTAATGAACCTCTATCGTTGTTTTCCTAATATTATTTTGTTGATGCTTCTGCTTGTTTTCAAGATTTACACCGCATATTTAGTCAGTTACAAATTTCACCCTTTAGCTTTTACCTTTTATCAATTAGTCTTTCAAAAGGTTCCGTTTTTTCATTTTAGTCCTTCAACTTTAATTTGATTTCAATTTTGTCCTTGTGTCTGGTCCCATCCAATCTCACTATTAGTTTTAGCAGTTTTCAGTATACAAAATGACATCGTTTTGGTGGGTCTTAAGAGTGAAGATGACATTGTTTTGTTGGTCTTAACAGTGAAGATTGGATAGATGACATTGTTTTGTTGTTTCATCACTAGCTTTTACTTTGTGTTTGCCTAGAGGATGGCTAATGCCATTGAAAGTAATGGATTTTGTATGGTACTCAAAAGAAATTGTAAGGTTGAATTTAATCAACCATTTTATTGGCTTTATTCTGTGCCAAATTTGCTTGTATTTCAGCATTTAGTAACCTTGTATTTAGGTGGGTTTGTTGTAAGGATAGTGAGTGAGATAGAGTGTTGATTGCTCAAGAGTGTGCAAGAAAACAGAGACTCGCGGCTTGCTCTCGCGGGTAGCTCGCGGCTTCAAGCTGCCAAACGCAGCACACATGCCAAGCGTGCCAGAAGGTGAACAGTCATGCTAGCTGGAGCACTACAGGACAAAATAGGACAACTGGGCATACGGTTATCTCACGACTGGGTCTCGCGACTTAGTCAAGTCGCGAGGCCAAGCTGCGAGCCACCCCTGTTTTGTAAAACCTGACGTTTCACATTCCTCTCTCACTCCAGTATAAATACCCCTTATACCCACAAATGTATGAGAGCTTCCAGAGAGAATTTTGAGAGAGAAACCCTAAAGAAAAACAAGATTGATTCACCAACAATCTATACATTAGAGTCTCTTCAAATTCTTCAACTCTCTTCCTCTCCATTGTCAAATCCTTGAGAGGCATTTTACCAAAACCTTGTTATCACCATATTCATCACTATGAGAGGGTTGTTTGGTTTGCTGGGAAGCAGTTAGGAAGGAACCAATCTACATTGGTTGATGCTATGGTCTAGTAGCGGAATTCGGGAAGCTAGAAAAGAAAAAGGTTCGGCGCAACCTCGTTGGAGCAAGAATCTTGGAGGGCTTAGGTGCACTGGATAGATTAGGCTTGGAGGGTCTATTGTTGTCCTTATATCCCAACTACATTTTCTAGTGGATTGTTTACCACTTGGAGGGCGGCGGTGAGGTTTTACGCCGAGGGTTTCGATTTCCTCTTCGATAACACATCGCATGTTATCTTTGTGTTTGCATCTTCCTTCCCTTTTATCTTTGCCTTTTATTATCTGCTGTGGGTTGTGATTTTAATTTGGCTTAGATAGTTTATCCAATTCCATATTATAGCTTATGTTCATTTTCCTCACACTAGTTGTTTGACATAAAGCTTGAATTGGTTAATTTGTAAATTGGGGTATAAACGTTCAAGGGTGTTTATACACATATTTGAACTTTCAATTGATATCAAAGCGGGTACACCTCTAGTGGTTTCATTACCATTGTGTGATCCTTGACTCCCTTTTGAGATGGATCGGTCTCAATCCCTAAATGCACCTCCATATTTTGATGGTAGTAATTATGCTTTTTGGAAGGTTCGCATGAGAGCTTTTCTGTGTTCTATTGATGAATCTGTTTGGGATGCTGTTGAGATAGGTTGGACCAGGCCTGAGGAAGCCAAATCCACATGGGATAAGGCAGCACTTGCTGCAACTAATGCTAACAGTAAAGCACTCAATGCTATTTTCTGTGGTGTGTCCCCAGATGAATTTCACAGGATCTCTCACATTACCATTGCTAAAAAAGCATGGGAGATATTGGAGACCACTTACGAAGGCACGAAGAAGGTAAAAGACACCAAGCTGCAGATACTAACCACTCGGTTTGAGGAGTTAAAAATGAGTAAGAATGAGTCCTTTGACTCTTTCTATAGCAAGCTGAATGAGGTGATTGTAAGCAAGTTCAATTTGGGAGAGAAAATGGAGGACTCTAAAATTGTAAGGAAGATCCTTCGATCATTGCCGGAAAGTTTTCTTGCTAAAGTGACAGCGATTGAAAAGAGCAAGGACCTTGATGACATCAAAGTCCAGGAGCTGGTTGGTTCTCTTCAGACCTATGAGATGTCGCTGCCCAATCAACGAAAGAGTAAATCTCTTACTCTTAAGACCATTAGTGAGAAGGTGGAGGATCATGACTCATCAGGAGAAGATGTGGTTGACAAAGATGTTGCTTACCTTGTGAAAAATTTCAGAAAATTCTTGAAATTCAAAAATAATGGCAAATTTGGTGATAAAGGAAAATTCCAAAGTTCAGGAAGGGAGAAAAGGGAATTCAAAAGGAAAGATGGAAAAGAATCCCAACCTACACAAGGTGTCACTTGTTTCGAATGTAACGGGCATGGACACTTTAAGAAAGAATGTTCGAATTATTTGAAATTGAAAGGCAAAGTGTATGCCACGACATTGAGTGACTCAGATTCATCCGACTCAGAATCTGAAGAAAGCTGTGATGGAGAGGGGAACTACTCAGCCTTTATGACTATTGCTCATGTTGAGTCTTCAGATGAGTTGAATTTGCTTGTACGAGACCTTGGAGAACATAGTGATGAAGAATCAATGGGAATTGTTGAAGAATCAGATGCTGAAGAAGATGAATGCAACGACATTGAGTGACTCAGATTCATCCGACTCAGAATCTGAAGAAAGCTGTGATGGAGAGGGGAACTACTCAGCCTTTATGACTATTGCTCATGTTGAGTCTTCAGATGAGTTGAATTTGCTTGTACGAGACCTTGGAGAACATAGTGATGAAGAATCAATGGGAATTGTTGAAGAATCAGATGCTGAAGAAGATGAATGCACAGCCAACCTTCAAGAGAATCATAACTCACTCCTGGAGAAGTCGGGTGAGTACACAAGGGTGGCCAAGGCAGCTATGAGAAAAATGAAAAAGGCAGAGGAGGATTATAAAAGTCTCCTAATCCGATATAGGGAGGCCAAATGTGAGATAGAAACACTGAATGGTGAGCTGTCAGAAGCTTACACAAAAGTGAGATTTCTTGAGCAAGAGGTTGTGCAAGTAAATGCCAAAATTGAGAGGGTCACCACCAAGAAACTAGATGATGTTATTTCATCGCAAAATAACTTTTCAGACAAATCCGGGTTGGGATATACCGGAGGAAGTAGCTCATCTGAAAATGTCACTAAAGAAATGAAGTTTATAAAGGCCAAAGAATCAGCTGATATTGGTCCTACTGCTGATAAGCCCAAGATAGAGGAGAAGAGAAATGTGGGGAACGAACGGTTGTTGAATTCCCGTAATCAATCTGTGGGCAGGTCTGAATCTCGTGCCAAGTCTCGTCCACGACCACAAAGAAGTCCTAGATCAACTTATGTGTGTCATCATTGCGGACTTCAAGGGCATACTCGACCAAATTGCCAAAAGCTGAGAGCAAAGAATAGTGCAACTCCTCAAAGGTCACGAGAACCTAGAAATGATAGAAGAAACTGGGCAGGTGAACAATCAAGAGATCAAAATGGTGATCCCAGAATGATGAACGTGATGAAGATGATTGGTGCATTCACCAACTGCTTGGAAAGCTTCTCACGAAGGTTTGAAAGCCCTAACTTCCGTACCCAATGCTATAAGGAAATCACCCCAAACGCAAGTGACGTGTGGGTGAAAAAGGGTACTCATGCATAAGCATTACAACATATCCATGCATTAATACTTTCTATGTTTTGTGACAATGTTTGTTTGATTGCTTGTTGTTTATGTTGATGGTTGTGTGTTTGCTTATTTGTGCATACTTTTGGTTTTCTTTTGTTTTTGATCAATTTTTTTCTTCTTGTGTCAAAAATCCAAAAATCACATAAAAATTAGAAAATCAAAAAGTTTGATTGACATTGTTGAGTTTTTGTCTTAAAACTTGTTTTGCCTTGTACCTTTGTGCTAATGGCTTTGTGCATTTTCGAGCATAGCTTGGTTCATTGCACTCATATCACTATGGGAGAAATCTAGAAATTTATGTGATTGTTGTAAATAGATCTTCAAACTTGTCATGAATGATTAGTAAATGGTTATGATGATCTTGAGACATGCATAGACTTGTGTCTATATATCTTCCCACTCTTTATTTTTTTTTTTTTGCTAAAAAGAACTCACCAAATGTAAATCTCCAAATGAAAAGAGGTATTGAGCTGCAAAAGCTTGTCGCACATTCTAGTATTTGACTAGGAAAAAGGGTAAGCGACCTAAAATTCAAGTGAATGTTTATTCGAAAAGCCAAAGGCTATCTCATCAAGGTGAAATATCTAATATCACTCTCACAATGACATGTGATTGTATCAAAAAGAATCAAAAGGATCAAATGTTATAATTGAAAGTGGAGTCAAATGTAAAGCTCTAAAATATGTTATTAAGTTTTGTGGGAGGTCATATATACATACTTCTATAATTGAGATAGATCACATGATCTAGTGCTAATTGTGTATGCCTTGGTTGAATTGATCATTGAAACTTCACATTAGACTAAGGACTATCTCATTGTTGATATCCACACACAACACACAAGTTTATATTTGATAAATACCATAATCATTTGTGTGATTGTACTTGATGAAATGTGTTTTCACATGCTCAATCTTTGTTAATTCAAACACAAAAAGATTTTTGAGTGTTTTAGGTGTTTTTGGAAAGTATTTTGTTCTCAAAATTTGAAATTTTCAAAAATTCAGTTTTGCCCTGTTTTGGCGACTCAGTCGCGGGTTAGTCAAGTTGCGAGCCTCAGTCACGTGCTCGCGGGTCATTTTTGGCGACTTGTTCGCGAGTGGAAGGTCCAGTCGTGAGGGTTACTCAGAGATTTTTGCGGCTCAGCTCACGACTCTCTCGCGAGTAGACCTTCCAGTCGCGAAAAACACTTAGAAAAATTTTTCAAATTCTTGTCTTTGAGTGTTTTGGCGGCTTGAACTGGCGACTTTGTGGCAACTCACTTCAGTCACGAAAAACGCGTGTTTGGCAAAAAGAGGGGTAGTTTTTAAATCTTTTTTCAGTTTTCCCTCGAACTTTTGTGACTGTTCATTTTCTTTCTCAACTGTCTCCTTCCCAAACACTCCGTGCACCCATTTTTCAAACTCCATTGTTGCCTCTTTTCAGCTCAAAAATCTTCAAGTAACAGGTATGGGTTTTCTGTCTTCAACTCTATTTTACTTGTTTTTGTGTTTTTCCCTTTGGATTGTTCGCATTTGTTTATGATTTTGAGATGGGTTTGTGTTTCGTCAGTTACTCTTTGTCCATGCTTAGCCTGTGAAAACTATTGATTTAGTTTGAGCTTAATTTTGTTGTTGGTTTTGTTCTTCATCATGTGCTTAACTAGGGTTTGTTTATTGGTAACTCATCTTGTCTGATCTTATGTTGTTATGTTGTTTCATAATGTTCCTATTTTGAATGTGTGGTTCACTGTGCTGAATGTGCCAGTTCTATTGTGTGCATTTATTGGGAGCATCTGTGAGTTTTACTATACTGATTATGAGTCATGTCATTCTCATCACATTGTCTTTAGGATATTTTCTATCTCTGCTGCTTTAATTCTCCCCTGCATTCTCCCTGTTGTTCTTGTGTTTCCTCTTTTAGGCTTGTTCATCCATATGGTTGATCTAAGTAGCATAATGTTTAAGTGTTCAAGTTCATCTATGTGGCTGCAATTTCTATGTTAATTACATGGTACTGATTAGTTCTACACATGTATTGTTCTATGTTGTTGTGGCTTTTTCTGATTGCTCATAGATGGCACCTTCATCCCCAAACACGAAAACACCTGCAAAGAAGGCAGGCAGATAAGAGAATGAAAATGGACCCTAATTTGTTCAGGTCTGTTTCTCACTTTGAGAGATACAAGGACTTCTTCTTGAAAGAAGGAATTATTCAAGAAAGATTTGTAGATTTGGAGGATTTAAGAAGCACCTTTATACCCAGCTGTTTTGAAGGGAGAGGATGGGAAAAGCTTCTAAGTGATCTCCCTGTAGTGTGTGAACCCCTGATTAGGGAGTTTTATTCAAATGTTGTGATAAGGGAGGATGATTTAAGCTACTGGGTTAGAGGTAAAGAATTCACTTTGGATGCACATGACATTGATGATGTGCTAGGGCTTGAAGGATTAGAAGATTAGGAGGTTGTCAATTACAAAGATAGGATTGTGTCTATTGAAACTGTTCAACAAAGGATAGGTGGACAGAGAGAAGGGAAATGTCTGAATACTACAGCTTTTCCAGTGGACATGAGGTGTCTAACAATAATCATGATGTTTAACCTATATCCCATAAAGAAGTTGACTACAATCAACTGTGCAAGAGCAATCTTTCTGATGGATCTCAAAGAAAAGACATTCATTGACATCAGTTCCCACATATATGACACTATTGTGGATGAGACTAGAACAACTTCTAGGCCAAAACTAATCTTTCCTAGTTTACTGATGAGGATCTTTAGAAAGAAGGGTGTTTCAATCCCTCAAGACATCAGTCCCTTGTCCACACCCTCTGCAATTAACAAGCTTACCTGCAAAAGGATAAGTGTTCGGCTTCCAGGTGAAGAAGATGAAGGTGATGAAGGAGAGGGTGTCCCAATGGAGACTGAGGCAGAGGTAGCAGGGCATGCATCAACCTCAACACCCAGGAGCAGTGGCAAAAGGACTAGAGCATCAACTTCTTCAGATACACCTCCAGATGCTTTTCAAGTCATTCTGGAACGACTTGATGGGATCAGAGGAGTCCAGACTGAGCACTCTGAGAGGATAAGAGCCATGCAAGACCAGATTGATATTTTATCTGCAAAACTTGACAGCTTCACCACCCAGCATGGACAGTGACGCTTTAGCCATTCCAGTCAAAAAAGGGGAGATGTTCTTTTTGTTGTTGATGAGATTGTTGATGAGAAGCAGAAAAGCAGCTCTTAAGGGGGAGTAATGTGTTGAGGGGGAGTTGTCAAAATCAGAGACATTGTTTATATATGCTTATGTTTTGGGTATTTAATGTTTATATGGGTTTGATACACTGTGGTTTTTGGTGTATTCTTGTTTCTAACTCATATCTTATAATCTTGGTTTAATCTTCTATATTTATATTATTGATGTTATTCAGTTTATGGATATATTGTGTTTGTACCCATGTGCTTATGTAAACTTTTAGGGTTTATGTTTTTATGCATATTTTGTAGGTTTTATGGTTTGTACCTTGCTTATTGCAGCCTTTTATGCTATGTTGAAATCAGTACTTTAATCTAAATGTTTTGCATTTTGTTTTAAGTACTGTCACTCTTGTGCCCTTGTAGGATTGTTCCTAGATGCATATACTTAGTGTATTATGCATTGGTTGAGTGTTGAGCATACAAGTATCTTGCTTTGTTCTTGTTAACTTGTATGTTCAAGTGTTCATTCCAAGTGTGAATGAGCACTGTGATCACTACCTTGTGGTGATTACTTTGTTGATTAAGCCATGATTTGAATCTTCACTTCATCTTTGCTTGATCACCTTTAGCTTGTTTCATATGCATTTCATGCTTTTCTGCATACAATGATCATGGTGTATTGTTGTGTTTCAGGAGTTTCATGATCTTATGTTTCAAGTGCTACACAGCTTCTAAAGTTAGGTGTGAGTGAGTTTTGTTCAACTGTTCCCAACTCACATGTTAAGTCTAGAGTCTGTTTTAGGGTTTTGTCACGGAATAACCAAAGGGGGAGATTGTAAGGTTGAATTTAATCAACCATTTTATTGGCTTTATTCCGTGTCAAATTTGCTTGTATTTCAGCATTTAGTAACCCTGTATTTAGGTGGGTTTGTTATAAGGGTAGTGAGTGAGATAGAGTGTTGATTGCTCAAGAGTGTGCAAGAAAACAGAGACTCGCGGCTTGCTCTCGCGGGTAGCTCGCGGCTTCAAGCTGCCAAACGCAGCACACGTGCCAAGCGTGCCAGAAGGTGAACAGTCATGCTAGCTGGAGCACTACAAGACAAAACAGGACAACTGGGCATACGGTTATCTCGCGACTGGGTCTCGCGACTTAGTCAAGTCGCAAGGCCAAGCCGCGAGCCACCCCTGTTTTGTAAAACCTGACGTTTCACATTCCTCTCTCACTCCAGTATAAATACCCCTTATACCCACAAATGTATGAGAGCTTCCAGAGAGAATTTTGAGAGAGAAACCCTAAAGAAAAACAAGATTGATTCACCAACAATCTATACATTAGAGTCTCTTCAAATTCCTCAACTCTCTTCCTCTCCATTGTCAAATCCTTGAGAGGCATTTTACCAAAACCTTGTTTTCATCATATTCATCACTGTGAGAGGGTTGTTTGGTTTGCTAGGAAGCAGTTAGGAATGAACCAATCTACATTGGTTGTTGCTATGGTCTAGTAGCGGAATCCGGGAAGTTAGAAAAGAAAAAAGTTCGGCGCAACCTCGTTGGAGAAAGAAGTTTGGAGGGCTTAGGTGCACTGGGTAGATTAGGCTTGGAGGGTCTATTGCTGTCCTTGTATCCCAACTATATTTTTTAGTGGATTGTTTACCGCTTGGAGGGCGGCGGAGAGGTTTTACGCCGAGGGCTTCGGTTTCCTCTTTGATAACACATCGCGTGTTATCTTTGTGTTTGCATCTTCCTTCCCTTTTATCTTTGCTTTTTATTATCTGCTATGGGTTGTGATTTTAATTTGGCTTAGATAGTTTATCCAATTCCATATTATAGCTTATGTTCATTTTCCGCACACTAGTTGTTTGACATAAAACTTGAATTGGTTAATTTGTAAATTGGGGTCTAAACGTTCAAGGTGTTTATACACATATTTGAACTTTCAGAAACTTGTGTGAAACAAAATTGGATGTATCTAGAGTTCCTGGGGGCTCAGTTTGCATCATTTGAATCAGGAATTGCTAGTGGCCATGCTCACTTGACAAATGTGAAGAAGTTAGAACTTAAAACAGAAAATGTTTCCCAAGTCTTCAAATTCAACTGTTTCAAACTTTGGTAGGAAAATGGAATTAGCATTGGCTAATAAGATGCTGGAATTTGCTGCCAACTGGACCATCGAACAAGCCACGGAAAATGATCTTGAGCTTTATCTTCTCTGGCTTAGCTAGTTTAGTGCTCAATTGCAAACCTTCTGCCAGTTTTTCAGTTCTTTTTTGATGTTAATCAAGCGGGTAATGGATCATCCTGTTTGGAAATACATTTCTCAGCGACACCACGAGGTTGCATCTCTTCACCAAGTAGATTTTGGCTTGCTGCCCATCCCAATGTTGTCATTAGAATTAGTTAATTTAATGGCATCGAAAGACATGGTTGAATCATGCAGCTTATTTGTAAGTAATGCCATTAACTGCCTAGGTCCATTAAGAGTTAGCTGTCAGCAATGGAATGCTCAAAGCAGCCATGAACATAGTGATGAAGCTCAGGGTTCTGTATTGAAATCTCTGCGAGTAATTGAAGAGGAAATTCTTCATAAGTTTGTTGATTCATCATACATTGTAAGGTTGAATTTATTCAACCATCTAATTGGCTTTATTCCGTGCCAAATTTGCTTGTAATTCAGCATTTAGTAACCCTGTATTTAGGTGGGTTTGTTGTAAGGGTAGTGAGTGAGATAGAGTGAAGTTTGCTCAAGAGTGTGCAAGAAAACAGAGACTCGCGGCTGGGACTCGCGGCTGGACTCGCGGCTGCAAGCTGCCAGAAGCAGCACACGTGCCAAGCATGCTGGAAGATGAACAGTCATGCTAGCTGGAGCACTACAGGACAAAACAGGACAACTGGCCATACGGTTAACTCGCGACTGGATCTCGCGACTTAGTCAAGCCGCGAGGTCAAGCCGCGAGCCACCCCTGTTTTGTAAAACCTGACGTTTCACATTCCTATCCCACTCCAGTATAAATACCCCTTTTACCCACGATTGAATGAGAGCTTCCAGAGTGAATTTTGAGAGAGAAACCCTAAAGAAAAACCAGATTGCTTCACCCACAATCTCTACCTTAGAGTCTCTTCAAATTCCTCAACTCTCTTCCTCTCCATTGTCAAATCCTTGAGAGGCATTATACCAAACCTGGTTCTCACCATTATCATCTCTGTGAGATAGTTGTTTGGATTTCTGGCAAGCAGTTAGGAAGGAGCCAATCTTCATTGGTTGATGCTACGGTCTAGTAGCGGAATCCGGGAAGCTAGAAAAGAAAAAGGTTCGGCGCAACCTCGTTGGAGCAAGAAGCTTGGAGGGCTTAGGTGCACTGGGTAGATTAGGCTTGGAGGGTCTATTGCTGTCCTTGTATCCCAACTGTATTTTCTAGTGGATTGATTACCGCTTGGAGGGCGGCGGAGAGGTTTTTCGCCGAGGACTTCGGTTTCCTCTTCGATAACACATCGCGTATTGTCTTTGTATTTGCATCTTCCTTCCTCTCTATCTTTGCCTTTATATTATCTGTTGTGGTTTTATTTTATTATGGCTTAGATAGTTTTTAACCAATTTCATATTATAGCATGTGTTAAGTTTCCGCACACTAGTTGTTTGACATATTGCTTGTATTGGTTAAGTTGTATTTTGGGGGTCTAAACGTTCAAAGGTGTTTTGTACACGTTTTTGAACTTTCATACATGTTTATTGAATCTCCTTCTTTTGCTGTGCTGATTCAATTATACACTGACCTTCTTGAAGATCACATACTTTTCTGGAATGATGTCAACTCTGACCCAACTACATTGTCAAATGTTGAGCAGTTGCGAATTTCTTGGCGTTCTTTGATGAAGGATGTCACAAAATTGAAGGAAAAATTGAGTGATGTCTGCCCAGAAGCAGCTGAGATTGTGCTGGTGAGCTGACCACAATAATGTTGCATTTTGTGTTTGTGTCTTGTTATTCATTTCTTTTAGCCAGATCCTGTAATGCACTTTGGGATTGATTACTCTTTTGTTGATAATAGAGGGAGAGCAAGAATCTGGAGAATTTCTCAGCAATGCTATAGACCTGCTAAATTATGCGTATTTGTACTAGTCTTGTTCTAATGCAGGGGGCACAAGTTAGAAAGCACATTGATGGCACTCTAGGAAGTGAAAACCTAAGGGAGGCTATAAAACTTCCCACTAGGGCGGACTTGAATGAGTGGCTTGCTGTCATGTTTGAAGGCTGGAAATTAATTAGGCCACTATTTGGATGTGTTCTTTTCTTTCTTGCTCTCTTTCTTAATTTTTATTTTTAGTTTTTTTTTTTTATAGTTTTCAGTGTTCTATTCATTGCAGCTCCATTTGACATGTTATCATGTTTAGAGAGCCCCCATTGTATACACGTAAGTTATGACATTTGTGGATCATACTTGCAATAAAAAGCAGTGATTTTTTCGTTCTTGGATTAATGTATATTTTCAGTTACTGTTAGTATTAGATTGCCAAATGTGTAACTTTCAGGAGTCATGTTATACGTATTTGATCTATTCATGAAAATTGATCCTTAAAAGTGTGATTATAACCAAACCATAATTTTCAATACCCCAATTGAAATCTTCTTCTTTCTTCTTTCTTCTTTTATTAATACCCCCATTGAATTGATGAAATTGCCCATGCCCAGTAAGACACCTGTCAGGAATTTAGTTTAATCTTTGACATTTTTTTTTAAATTAATTTACTTTAATTAGTGTCCTATTTTTATCCAAATGAAAATGAGTGTATGTGTACTGGTAGAGATGCATGAGACATTCCTGGAACTGGACATCACTGAATCAAGGAACAACTTTGTACTGACTCAATCAAATTATGGGTTAACACAATCCATTAACGTTGCTCAAAGAACAGTGAGTACTGATTGAAAACATTTTTTTATGACATTAATCATTGTCATGTGCACCTAAACAACTCCAAAATTGGTTGTCATGTGCTTTAAAGAATCAAATGTGGAGGAATCCCAGGATGTCATCAAATATAGTTTTAGTACAAACAAGGCAAATGGAAGAGAAACTAATCAGCAGAGAACATAATTATAGTTTTAATACAACAAGGCAGATGAAAACAATTTCTGAGATGGGAAATGTTGTATATGTGGGAAGAGGATAAAATCAAGCTGTTCCCTTGAGTTTCTTTGAAATGCCAGCAAAATACTTTCCCTGGTGGAAAGCTAAAATTGCTACTCTAGCTTAGAAGGCTGTCTTGATCCAAAGATGAAGTCTTGGAAGGCAAATAGTGATAATTGCAAAGTCATCAGCAGAAACTATTAAATTGAGAACAAAAGAGAAAAACAGTAACTTCATGCACTTGATACAAACCAGTTCAATCTACATTTGTACAGCTGAGGAAACAAATGCTAGTTATGACAAGTTGAAAAAACAGTAACTTCATGCACTCTTACATCATTCTTCAGGTATACTCGTCTCACCAAACCACCGCGGACGATCAAATCCAGAACCACCTGACAAAGTACCAGAAAATTCATTCTTATTACAATATACATACATACACATATTATACCTATAAAAGTGAAAACTAAATTTTAAGCATTATTACCAAGGGGATTGCAACGACATAGACACCGAGCAATTAAGACAGTACCCTTAGCAATACCCAGTATTAAAAAATTAAAAAGAACTCACCTTTATAAAAATTGTGCATAGATAGTGCGGCTTTAACTCCTATATTGTCTTCGACTCATCGTAAAAAGACATGCGAGCACAGGACAGAACAACAGACCACCTCTCTCCCACTTTTAGCCGTTTCCATCTTAGGTTCAATTACATTAAAATTGTTGGCAAAAATTTGACATGGACTTCTACCATATACAAAATTAAAAAGGATTCAAGCATATATGTTGTCTATGTCATAAAATTCACTCATCAACTATCTCACTAGTCACTACCCAAGTTGGCTTATCTCATGCAAGATACTTCAATAGTTTCATGATTTACAGCAAATCCTAGCATTTTCCAGCAATTTAACAAGTATAAAAAATGAATAGGAAATTATATATGCGAGAAAAAATCAAAATCCTGCTATTAGGATATTGAAATATACAATTTGACTTATTGCTTAGGAGTTGGGACCAATAATTCAGCTTTATGCATCATGATGGTAAAATATTCATACTCATGACAGTTACGAACTCAATTTTACCTGGTCAAATATCAAACAGAACCAAACCGTTGCCTAATAATGTTTATTGGATTATCAAAAAATAATAATAATAATAATATCATTTTCATCAATATCAGTCCATAAAAGCAATCATAAAAAACTATTACTAGTGGTTTTTTTTTTTCAATCATTATACAAACAATCAGTTTAGAATGCTAGAGACACCTATGGGCATCGACCTTTAGACCTTAGACACCCATGTGAAGCTTAAAAGGCACACTGTATTACAAAGCTCTTGGTTATGAGGTTAATGGATTCCATTAACAAAAAATGCATGTACTAAAACCATTACTACCAACACTAATTATAGAGAACAACCCATAACTGAGTTCCATGAGAGTATAGTTCTCACAGGCATTCTATCAAACACCTGGTCAGCAATCTCAAACATCTATACTAACCATCCACGACTTTCAAAACAAAAATAAAATGCCCACATAAACCAAAAATAGCAGCAGCCCCAACATAACATTTCCAGAGGCTATCACGCATAAATGTAATGCCTACCTATACAAATGCTAGATTATGAAAATAAAGACAACAATTCCACCAACCACCACAAACATCAATGCATTTGCAGATTATATATTAATGCTACTTACTCTTAGAGTATGGCGAGAGTATATATCAATATTTAATGCAGTCATGCAAATTCTCTATGCAGGTCCACGAAAGGCTTAGGCTGTGTTTGTTTCAGCTGTAAAGAAAATTGGGAAAACAGTGTACACCATGCTTGCTATTTAGTATGGTCTAAAGATTTAATTAAACAATAAATTATTTGCAATGCACGAAAAGTCAGAAAAGGCAAAAAACCACTTCGAATGCAATGCAAGAAAATGCAGAAAAACGGAAATAAAATGAAATGCGAGGGAGAAGAAGAAACAAATTTGTTTCAACTTTCACTCAAGAATGGTTGCTTGTGTACTCTGCCCACATAGCTGCTATGATTTCATCTTGAAACCGGGACATGGCTTGTTTTGCCTGAGGAATAAAGGTTTCCTCGTTCCCACCACCTCCAACTCTTGCATCACCCAAGGTACTTGCATCTCCAGGTTCTAGGTCTTGTCCTTCCCATGCATGAAACATTTCATCGGCGTGACTATACATGCGGATAAAGTTATGCAACACACAACAAGCGGTGACGATCAATCGTTGTCTAGACTGTGAATAGGAGTGCATGTCATTAAGAATCGGGAACCTCACCTTCAGCACTACAAAACACCGCTCAATGACCATGCGGAGCAAGTAATGCTTGTCATGAATAATTGCAATAAACAGGGTAGATATGGTGTTCACCTCTGGGTGACCGAGGGAATTGAAATCCCGTATCGGCAACGGCCTCCTACATCACCCGCAAATCATGTGTACTACCCTCCCAGCCAGCATGCACATATGTGAACCTTATGTCAAAATTGCATGCACACATCACATTTTGGGAAATGTCACAGCATCTATCCCGGTAGGCGATACTTTTGCAGCCCGATGCATGAGCACTGATGTGTGTACCATCAATAGCTCCAACACATTTCTTTTAACAGAACATACATATCAACTAACTAGTCAGAAGGTAAGAAGAGTATAAATTAATAATTGAAATGAACAATTTCCATTGACTTATGTTAAAAAGAATTATAAAAAAAGAAAGAAAAGAAAAACAACTGTCATTAACTTAAATGGTGGACATGAAAGCTAGAAACATGAGGCCCTGTGAACCAAAAGAGTTGTGGACTTGCCATTAGGAAAATTTTCGTACTCCATAAATTTGATTTTCAAGTAGTGGCCACAGTTTTTGTTTATATTCTTTCCAACTGCAAGAAGTATTGGACCCAAAAAAATAAAAAATAAAAATGAAGGCATGAGTATAAGAGCCTATTCAGAGAAGCAGCGTTTGGATCCAGTATATTCTGGCCCAATACATTAGTGCATCTATTCTTTGTCTTTTTGGTTAGTAGTACTTCTATTCATGTAGATTTCAGTACTTAACAAAATGATGTATATAGTCGAATCATACTCTGCAGACTCTGCATTGAAGTTAAGGGAATCATGCTTCACAAGTTACATTGTCATATACGTGTACTCAATTCTTATATTGTTCATTCCCCTAGTGAAATTTTCTTGTCTTTTGCTAGGTCTTTATTAGGATTGTTAAGTTTTAGGCTGTCCAAGAATAAGTAAATGGAAAATAATTGTGAGCTTACTGATTCTAGAGTAACTGTTGAAGTTCACAGGTGATATCAAATAATTTTTAATGTAGTCCAAAGCTTTGCTATATTTATTTATAATATAAATGAGTGATTGAGAACTAATGGTCAGTTTTCATTTCAGATAAATTATATTATAGCTCGTCCTTATTGAGTTTTCAATTCTTTTTTAGCAGGAACTCTCTCAAATTGATGATGGGAAGAAAAGTTAATGGAAGTGGTGGAATCCAATGTCTATTAAACTAGAAAAGAGGGAAACCTGTCCTGAATTGTTTTAAGTGCCTTTTCTTATAACCTGCCATATCATCCAAGACATCGATAATAGCTTTTAACCACTGTTTCCATACCAGAGACCTTATAGGCATGAGTAACACCAGTCACCAAACTTTCTTCATACCATAACATATATGCACATAAACACACAAGACTCAAATATTTACACATCTCAGAGCCAATATAGAGGTCAAGCTGAAAGACCAAATACTAATACAGATTCTAAACCCAATACTTACGGGGTCAAATTTACATTACAAAAGAAAATAAAAAATAACACAAGCAGAAATGGCTAGAGTATTAACATCTTTTAGCCAGAAAAAGCATTTTTCATTGATAAGAAGAATTTTCAAATAGCCTAATCACTAAAATCTATTGAGCAATAGTATATGAACAAGATGCAGAAAAAGATCTCACCTTAGAATAACAAAAACTGGATACAAAATTGAAGTTGTGGTAATGATTATATAAAGTAAAACAACAACATGTAATATTCATGTAATATTAAAGTAGAAGTTAACTTTTGAAGAATCCGGCATGTCAAATCTCAAACTTAATATGTAAAGAAAACCCAAGTACCCAAATGGCAAGAAAAATTCTGTGGCTACAATTCATTTTTATTGTAAAGAAAAACTGTTGATCTAAAATAATTAAACTTGAATAACTTATAGGTTCAGAGATATACTTCTGTTGTACTAACTTTTCCACAATAAAAGCGGCAACTGGGAATATTGGCAGTTTAAGACTACAATAAAAGAAATACTCCATATAAAATATAAGCTACTAAACATGCAAGTACAAAAAAATCATAGTGATCCACAAACCATCATTATCCCACACGACTGGAGGGGTGGAATCTAAAAATGCAAACTATTTCTGAAGGCAGTCAACAGTGAATAAACATGAGGCCACTATTTTATACAATTAAGATAAAATTAAGATCCCCATCATCGCAGCAGAGTACATGCACTTGATCAACTATATAGATGTATATATAGGTGATACTATATGATTGCTGCCATGGTTACAATCATAAGTATATATCAGCCCTTGATTCCTGTCCTTAGATTCAAATCTCACAACTGTTATAAGCCTAGGAGAGGTTGAGCTTGAGGAAAATTTGTTTATAATCTGTTTCATAAAATAGAAGTTTTACCAACTTCAAGTTGGAGATATGAGATACAATACAACCAATTTGATGCAAAGTCAGGGCAATTCTTTATGGAGTTCCATTCTAGGCAATTGGCTACACTAGCATGTAATGTGATTTAATTAGGCTTACGATATTACACAGGATGTGATCCTATAAGCCGTAGCTGACTTATAACCCAAACCAACCATAAGCATGCTCATAAAAGTTATGCAGCAACTTAAGGTAAGCATTATTGCCACCAACCATGAGTATAGATCCAGTCAGCATAAATCCTGAAAATCAGCCACATATAAACTAGTTACCATCACTAGTGAAATTCAATAGAGCGAATAACCTGACTTGGGCATTATATAATACAATAGATAGAAAATAGATCATGTATTTTTTTTCTTTTTTAATTTCTAGTGAAATTTGAAACCTTAGTACCATAACACATTACCAACAAAGCACTGAGCTATGGTTTTGCCATTTCATCACTCAAAACATCTAAAATTGATACCAACATATGTCTTAACAAATCCGTGACACCAATTGAAAAAAAAAAAAAAAAAAAAACCATGCCCAGCAATAATATTTCAACAAGTCAAACTGAAATCATAGCAATTCATGATTTAGATCACACCCTGTCTAAAATGGCGCACTTCTGTCCAAGTAAATTTTGTTAGGTTCTAAGAAATTAGGAACTAATATATTAGAACTTCAATTTGTATTATGTTGGCAAACCATGATCAGAACATAGAGTCTAGGTTTAGGCTTGCTCAAAGTATGTGTTTTTTGTAAAATTGGAATCAAGTGATTGCAGAATTTATTGGACTAAATCTGCAAGGCTCGATCGATCGAAAATTAGACTCGATCGATCGAACCACGTGCAGATTTACTTTTCTGCAAAGTTTCAGTTCAGCCCAAACTCTACTTAAACGTATTAGGGTTCAAGTAAAACTCTCCTATATATAAGGGAAACCCTAGAACGTTTTTTGGGGTGGTTTTTAGAGAGATGAGAGTGCCTCTTGTGCCTCTTTTTATTTTTAGGGTTTTGTACCCAAAGGCTCTCTAAAGGTTGCTCATATTGCGGTTTGTGTAAATCTCTTGTGAGATCTAGAGGAGCTTTCCTTTACACAAACTCAAGGTTTTCAATGAGGAGATATTCTCTACACCTTGATGATCAAAACAGTTGCTGCCATAAAAGCTTAAAGAATACACAAGCGGGGGTGCTTGTAGCTGGTGGGAATCCAAGAAAGAAGGAGTCCATGGATTCGAAGCTTGCACGTGGTCGTGTCAGTAAGTTCTACTGGTTGGTAGCATTAGGAAGTCAAGCGGGGGTGCTTGTAAGTCCTTTTGTATGAACTTCGATTCTTTCAAGATAGTGGATTCAGGTTTACCTTGAGGATAGATAGGTCAAATCCTACCCAGGTTTTTACCGGTTTGGTTTCCTGGGTGATCATATTGTGTATTATTTATTTTCCACTACTTTGCATGATTTGATCTTTATTATTGTGATAACCTAGACTTGTTTAATTGGACTAAGTAACAACTTGGCTAATTATCTAGATTTAATCAATTGTGTAAGGGGTCTAAAAACTATCAAGTGGTATCAGAGCGGGTTGCTCTTTTGTTTTAGATCTTTTGATCTAAGAGCTAATCCTTGACCCCTGTTGTCATGGATAATTTGAATTGTATTTCTGATCATGTTTTTGCTCATGCTTCTGTTGATTTTATTGATGCCTGTGAAACTCTTCGTAAGGAATTATTGAAATCCATGAAAATTGCTAAGAAATTCAAGGGAGAGTTAAAATTGGCTAATCTTGAAAAAGAGGAATTGGTTGTTAGATTAGATGAATCTAATAAAAAGAATGAATTTTTGAGAAATCAAATTTCCTCTCAAGATGAGAAGATGAAAAGTTTGGAACAAGAATTAGTTGAATCTAAAGCTAAAATTGAAAATTTAACTTGTACCAAGTCTGCTGTTGATAACAGAAATATTTCTGTTTCTCTTAAGCCTAAAACTGAGAAAGTTTATATCCCTCCTTTCAAGAGGAATAATAAAGAAAAGGCTTATTTTGCTAGGTTAGACAAAGGTAAAGGTTTTGATATTGACGTTGATGTTTCTAAACTTATGTCTAAACCTACTGTTAGAGAGCATAATAAATCTGTTTTTGTGCCTACTTGTCACCTTTGTGGTGTTGTTGGTCATATTAGACCAAATTGTTTTTTGTTGAGGCAAAAACCAAAATCTGAGACTAGACTTGTTGTTAGGAATACTGATGTTCCTAAATTTGTTCCTGTTTGTCACTTTTGTGGTGTCTCCGGTCACATTCGTCCTAATTGTTATAAATTAAAATTTAAGCATTCAGTGTTTCAATCTAGGATATGTGATGATATTTCTCCTGCCATAAGTCCATATAAATTGTTTCCTATTCTTTTGAAAAATTTGAGCTTGTTGGCTTGTGAAATGAATTTGCAGGATTTCAGTCTTTCTCAGAAGATTGGTGTAATTCCTCAAATCCACTCTGCTTCATATGGATTTTCACCTACAAAGCCGAAGACTCGTGCTATATAGGTAAGAAAAAATTCTCTAAGGTGAGTGTTACTGACTTGTCCCTGATTTAATTCTTTCAATTATTTGTGGACATGTCTTGTTTTTGTTTTTTGGTTGTTTTGTTTCTTTTAGAATTTTTTTTAATAAAAAAAAAATCCAAAAACATTGAAAAATTTTCAAAAAGACAAAAATATTTTATTTTGAGTCTTGTTTTATTTTTCTTGAAGATTACATGAAGTATGATATCTCTCTTGATTTAGAGCATGCTTGACATTGTGGAGAAACTTGAATAGTATGTGTTATAAGTGCTAAACTTTTTCTGTTTTTGTGTGAGTATGTACTAGTTTGTACATGTACTCAAGAGTTAATTAAGAAATTGATATTTCTTGTTTGAGTAACCTCTATAACTTAGTTAAGCACTGTCATGCATTGTATTTGCATTGTTCATTTAGCATAATGTGTGTTTTTTGTTTTTTGTCATAAATTTTTTTTAAACCAAAAAGATTTTTGTGTTTTGTATTTCATATCTTGGATTTATAATCAAGGATTGGTCATATTACCTTTACGTAACTAGTTTATGTACCTTGTTTTACTTTGATGAGCTTACTTATTGCACTTCACTAGTTGAAACTTTGTAGTGCATGTTTTGTGGGAGATGTTTATAGTTTTTGATCACTTTGTCTTGATCTTGAAGTCACATGTCTTTGACTGTCGGACTTGAACCTTTAAAGAAATGCATAAATAACCATCTCACCACTGTTTACTAGCCAATCATAAACACCTTAGTGCATATCGTAAGATTTTGTGCTCGAGAAAGTGTAGCACATGCACAAAAAGAACATAAGGTGTAGCCTCGGTTTAAATTGCTTAATACTTAAAATTGGTGTGTACTATTAGGCTTAATGCCAAAATCACATAATTAAAATTAGTGTGTATATTATGAGGCATAAAATCAAGAAACTTACATGATTGCAAGCTTGTTTTCTAGGAAATGTGGGAGTTATATGATGTAACTCTTTTGGTGATAGTCTCTTTCAAATTCTATGTGATAAATTTTGTAGACTTTGTGAGCATTTGGGCAGGGCTGAAAGTTGCGTTTCAGCCCTATGTTTTCATGCCTTTTTTTTTTTTTTTTTTTTTTTTGCTCTGCAGTGAACAGTAAAATCACTGTGTAGGAGACAAAAAACACTATTCATGCACTGTTCATACACTGTTCACGCACTGTTCATGGGTCCCACGACACTATTCACACATTTAAAAATTATTTTGCTACAGTGTTTTCAGTTTTCAGTTTTCAGTTTCAGCAACAATAAGCTCAATCCAAATGGACCCTTTGTGTTTGATTTCTATTCACATATCACCTCACATGTATCTCAAGTTTTTGCTAGTTGCACACACTATACAAGTTACTCTTTGTTAAACTTGGTACATTATATTGTGTGTGATCTTATTGTGGTCATCCAAGATTAAAAGTTCCTTGATTTTAATGCAAAATGTGTTTAATGTTTGCGTTTTGAGGACAAATTGATTGAAAAACTTATTTTTGGAAGATCTGGGTTAAATTCAAGTGTTTTTGAAAAACTTTTAATCTCATACTCATGCATTTCATTCATGAAATATTGTGCTTTGAGGAGTTTCTGCATTAAATTGCTCTGTTTTTCAAAAAAAAAAATTCCATGCATCATTTGTGTTTAGGATTCACATGCATTGCATTGTTTTTGTATCCATCTTGCAGTTTTGCAGTCATATCTCTCATTGTTTTCACACATAACATGCATACACTTTGCTACATTGGGTACTCAACTTGATCAAAAAATTGATTGATTAATTTTTGAGTTATGTACTTTCTAGTATATGCCTTTTTTTATGTGTGAACTGTAGAAAATATTTTTCTTAAGAAATATGATGGATAATCAATGTGCAAATATTTTCTCTACTCATGCAACTGTTTATGGGTCACATAGTGCCATGTTTGCATTTTATTGAAAGAGAGTATTTTTTCTTCATGTGTATCCTCAACTTAGTTTTTTTTTAAAACTTGGTTTGTGTCTTTTTATTTATCCCCACCCCCTTTATTTTTCCCCAAAACTGTTTTTCCCAAAACTTGTTTTGTTTTTCCTATTTTTATAGGGGGAGAATCTTGTTTTTAACCTTTGTTGTTCATAGGGGGAGTTGTCTCTATTTCTTATAGAGTTGTATTGTGTTATGTTCCCTTCTTTCTCTATTTTCTCTTCCTCTGTTGCGTATGTTTTCTGTCAACTCTTTGTTTGAGTTGTCTCTGTCAATGCGTGACAAAAAAGGGGAGAAATTTAGATGAAATGTGTGGAAAATACAAGAATGTTCTGTTTAGGGGGAGTTAACATTGTTTTTGATGTATCTAATTTAGGGGGAGAGTTAGATTGCATATTTGTTGATTTACTGTTTTTGTTTTTCTGTCACACATGCGTTTATGCGTTTGTTGAGTGTTTCAGGAAATATACAGGTTGATTCAGTTATGCTGCTGTCTACACTTGCAACAGATAGATAGTAATTAGGTTGAATTATTTTTGGGCTATATGTAACTTTGAGCATTTCATGTTTGTGATGTGTTTTGTCACGGATTGCCAAATGGGGAGATTGTTAGGTTCTAAGAAATTAGGAACTAATGTATTAGAACTTCAATTTGTATTATATTGGCAAACCATGATCAAAACATAGAGTCTAGGTTTAAGCTTGCTCAAAGTATGTTTTTTTGTGAAATTGGAATCGAGTGATTGCAGAATTTATTGGACTAAATCTGCAAGGCTCAATCGATCGAAAATTAGACTCGATCGATCGAACCACGTGCAGATTTATTTTTCTGCAGAGTTCCAGTTCAGCCCAAACTCTACTTAAACGTATTAGGGTTCAAGTAAAACTCTCCTATATATAAGGGAAACCCTAGAACGTTTTTTGGGGTGGTTTTTAGAGAGATGAGAGTGCCTCTTGTGCCTCTTTTTATTTTTAGGGTTTTGTACCCAAAGGCTCTCTAAAGGTTGCTCATATTGCGGTTTGTGTAAATCTCTTGTGAGATCTAGAAGAGCTTTCCTTTACACAAACTTAGGGTTTTCAAGGAGGAGATATTCTCTACACCTTGATGATCAAAACAGTTGCTGCCATAAAAGTTTAAAGAATACACAAGCGAGGGTACTTGTAGCTAGTGGGAATCCAAGAAAGAAGGAGTTCGTGGATTCGGAACTTGCACGTGGTCGTGTCAGTAAGTTCTACTAGTTGGTAGCATTAGGAAGTCAAGCGAGGGTGCTTGTAAGTCCTTTTGTATGAACTTCGATTCTTTCAAGATAGTGGATTCAGGTTTACCTTGAGGATAGCTAGGTCAAATCCTCCCCAGGTTTTTACCGGTTTAGTTTCCTAGGTGATCATATCGTGTGTTATTTATTTTCCGCTGCCTTGCATGATTTGATCTTTATTATTGTGATAAACTAGACTTGTTTAATTGGACTAAGTAACAACTTGGCTAATTACCTAAGTTTAATCAATTGTGTAAGAGGTCTAAAAACTATCAAATTTAACCATATTGAACAAATAAGGTCCTCTCTATAGCATCTATATAACTTCCCTATAGTTTCTCTGTTCAAGAAATTGTGCAGTGAGGCAAACTCTAAAACCGGCCAAACCTTTAAGATAATTGAGCTTAACAGATTCCATTTAAGTCCTCCCCACAATCTATGCCCCAAGTAAAAATTAATATAATATATTTTTAATTGCCACATTATAATTATTTTAACTCTATCTAAAATTGCTATGCTGCAGGGCATGAGCATAGACTCTTCTTTACAAATTGTCCAACATGAGAAATTTTTTTTAATAAAAAATGATATTACTTGAACAACTAAGGGCGGATTGCAGTTCTTATTTCTCCCCCGATTTCCTATTGACTTAATGAAGGCAGAAAGCTCCTGTCATGATGAATCCTGCAATGTATTGGTGATGCGTATATAACGTGGCTACTTTTATCCACAAAAGCTTAAATCTTGCCAGCTTTGGCTACACAAAAACTAATAAGAGCAATCAATCCAAATGCCTTAACACAAACAGAAAAAATTATGGTATCAACAGGTGCATGACAATATAGCAAAATAACAGTGAACTAGTTGGTTACAATTGGGATTTAAGATAAGTATTTATTGACATGGTTACAAATTGTGATAATTGATCAATTTATTTTTACATTGGGTATCATGGGCATGATGTTAATAATTTTAACTAAAAAGATAAGACAAATGGCCCCTATGGCCTATGCCCCCTTACAATTCACCCAACTATCAAGGTTTTTTTTTTTTTTTTTTTTAAACTTTATTCTCTAATGAGTTGACATTATCTCAGAACAATTTAAGCATTCATAATATACACTAAAAAGATTATTAAAAAAATAATTAAAGAAAAAAAAACTGAGATGGATTAAATCATTCAATTCAATGGCAAATTGGTGATACTATAATTGGTTTATTAACTATAATAATTATTGAAAGCAATGCAATTTTAAGTAAAAAGATAAGGCAAATAACCACTATGGCCTCATCCCCTAAAGTTTAACTCTTTTTGTGAAAAGAAGAATTTCACTTGATTCTCTAATAAGTTGACTGCATGTCACAGCAAATGAAGCATATAAAATATAACCTAAAATATAATTTTTGATTAATACTTGCATGAGTTGCTAAGATTTAAAAAAAAGTAAATCATTCAAAGAAATGGGAAATTGGTGATCCAAATATATCTGTGCAATAAAGGACTTGTAAATTTCTAAAAATAGTGGTGTGTAAGAGTAAAAGACCACTCTGCCTAGTTACCAGAAGCAGAATGATTTGTAACTACTGAGGTATTTGTTCTACTCCACAGAGGAGGCAATGCTAGTGACCCTGTTTCAATATAGATTAAAAATATAACTCAATTAGTCCATTGTTTAATCACTGTTTTGCTTTCTAGGATAAAACTGATAAAGCAAAGCAAAAAGGAACAGAGTGCAAGTTTGTAACTTTGTGCAGAAAACGGAAATTGTGCAGAAATTGTGAAGAAAATAGATATTGTGCCGAAAACAGAAATTGGGCAGAAATTGTGCATTAAAAGATAAGTTACAAGTTTTTTTATACAATAATAAATTAGCAACACAAACTGTTTGTAACAAGAGAAGATAATAAACATAACAAACCAGCAAATAGTATGGTACTCCCCCACATCATCTGGACTATCAGGTTCAACACTGATGTGTACTCCCTGCACAAGGAAAGCGGCATCCAATTCTCACTCCTCGTCACTGTTAAGGGCTGGTTGGGCAGAGGATATTTGTAAAAATCCGGTTGCCGTGCCTGTGTGGAAGAGCTGTCCCAGCAACTCATAGTGGTCCAACCACTTTTAAAGAAATTCCTTATACCTAGGGTTCAACTAGAAAGAGACAACATGTGGTATACATGGGATTAGAGACACTGGTATATATGGGATTGTTTATATGAAGAATTTACAGAATGAACGTGGAAATTAATTAAATGTATGACACTCACATTAATTGCATGTGACCACGCCGCGTCACTACCTGTGACGGTGTTGGTAACCAAACCCCATCCCATTCCAGTTCGACCAATTAGTTGGGAAAACGTATGATATCTCTGTTTTAACCGTTGAAATTTTTAGGTTAATTGCGGGAGGCAAGGTTCGTCGGTTAAACTCATCTGTGACAAATAGCCACTTTTTTTTTCTTCATTTGCCCTTTAGGCATGTTCCCTTTAGCTTGTTCTTCCAACAAAATATTAATGAACTGTTTTCTACTGCTGTAAGCCATAACTTCAAATCCTCAACATCGGATAGTTCTGCCATCTAATAGGACATACACCCTTAAGCCATAAATATCCACAAACATCGGATAGGTCTGATTTTCTAATTTGTTTTATGATTTCTCAACTTGAACCTAACCCTATGGTCTAACCCAGTAACTGCACAATGGTAAAATGGTCGTTTGAACAAAAACCTATACCAAACAAGTTGTGGCAAAGTGATACATCTAGAGCAACACAAAGTGAAGATAAACTCAAAGCAGTTATTATAGGTATATTTTGAAGACATTCTTTCGTAGACAAGTTACATACAGCATGGGAAAAAAACCAAATCTAGAATCACTATTAAAAATTAATTGGAGGGAAGCAATTAACCAGTTTAGACCTTTATTAGCTTCAGAAAGCCCATTTCACAAATTATACATATATGAACAGTTAGAAGGGCATAGAGGAAAATCGTGTCCAACATCAAGAGCAACAAGCAACAATCAACAACAATCAAGAACAAATTTCAGTAACGGCAAACATACCATTTTTGAATTTAACACAAACATTAAACACTTACCTTAGGTGCACAAACTGCATTGAAGGAGGTTGATTCAAACAGTGGAATGACTAAGGAGGAGGACGCAGTGTCTGCGAGTGCGAGCTCCATATGTAATGCAAGATTGGGTTTGTAAAACAATTTTAAAGGTGATTTGAGATAAAGGCTGTGTGAGTAAATATGGTGGTTGGGGAGGCGATCAAGCCGTACAATTTGGGGCGATTGCATGTGCTAAATTAGGGCTTTGATTTTGGGCATCTGTTGGGTGTTTATGAAGGAGATCAAAAGGCCATTGAGATGAGTTATGATGGATTGGGTGGGTGTGTGAGATTAATGGCAGGTGCGTGAGGCATTAATGGAGATGCGACTTAGGTGCGAGAGGGAAAGGAGAAAAGAGCCAAGTTCCTTCCTGCGACAACGCGCAGGAGAGCCATTTTAGGGAGACTCGAGAGGGAGAGGAGAAAAGAGCCAAGTTCCTTGCTGCGACAACGCGTGGAAGAGCCATTTCAGAGAGACTAGAGCATAGTGACGCGTGGGAGAGAAGAGACGGTATGATTATATGTGTGGGCCCAGAGTACAGTAAAACACACGCTCAAACAAGCTTGAACAGAACTCAAATCATGTGAAACACTTGCTCAAACAGTGCTTTAACACAACTCAAACTTTGCTAGTTCAGACTCTTTCACCAAACAAAGATTTCAGCACGGGGCCCACCACAAGAGCGTTTAAAAACAAAAAAAATGTTGCTCAAACTGGGTGACCAAACAGGCCCCAAGTCTCTAAGGCTCCGTTTGGGAGTTCATAAAGGAATGGAATTGAATAATCATAAGAGAATGGAAAGGAATAGAATGAAATGGAATGTATTTAAGTAAGGGAAAGGAATAGAAAAGAATGGAATGGAATGGAATTAAATAACCTTGATTGGATGTTTTAAAATAAAGGAATGGAAATGAATGAAAATGAATAAAATGTAAGTAATCTTGTTTGGGAGTAACATGGAGGGAATGGAATTGAATCATTTTATAACAATATTACTATTAGACCCCTATTTTAAAATAAAGAATTGAATATATAGGGGTAATTTGGAAGTTTTAATAAAAAAATCATTAAGGGTGTGTTTGTTTTGGGGGAAAATGATTTCAGGAAATCATTTTCCCCCAAACCCACGTGTTTGGCAGCCACGGAAAATGATATTTTCCGAAAAATGACTTCCTGTTGACCAAAATTTTCCCCTTTGACTCGGAAATAATTTTACACTCATTTTCACTTTAAATCATTTCCGGGTCATGCAAAACACAGAGAGAGCGAGAGAAAAAACGCAAAACACAACACACAGAGAGCGAGAGAAAGAACAAAAAACGCAAAACACAACACAGAGAGAGCGAGAGAAAGAACGAGCGAGATCGAAGCCAACGAGCGAGATCAAGTGCGAGAGCTCCGATCGATCCAGCCACCAATAGCTCCGATCCAGCCAACGAGCGAGAGAAAGAACGAGAGCTTCGATCCACAAACCGACACTGATCTACCTTACGCCGGTCACGCCGAGCTCAGCCAGACGATCACCGCGCCAAACGCTGCAGACCCACGATGAGTGAGAGCTCAAACTCACACCAATCCGACCAACGCACCCAATCCAGCTCAGCCAGTCGATCACCAGTCCAGCCACTCCGATCACCGAGCCAAACACAGACTCACGGTGAGTTTTCCGGAACTGGTTGACTGCCACACGCTCACCTCACCTCTGACCCACACACGTCCGATCCACTCACCTCACCGGTCCAACCCATCCTCCCGATCCGATCTCTGCATTATATATATATATATATATATTTATTTATTTATTTATTAATTTATATAAATATTTATATAATTATTTACATGTTTTTATTTATTAATTTTTTTAATTATACACTGTTTATTAAACTGTGTATTTATGGGTTATGCATATGAAAATTTGGGGCTTTTCTGATTGCAGGTTATTTATTAATTTTTTTAATTATCTATTGTTTATTAAATTGTGTATTTATGGGTTATGCATATGAAATTTTGGGGCTTTTCTGATTGCAGGTTATTCCTGATTGGTTTGTGGTTTGATTTTTTTTTAGAATTTTGGAGCTTGACTGGTTATGCATGATTGGTTTTTGCTGTGATTTTTTTTAGAATTTGGCTAGTTGGGTTATGTGTAGAACTTTTGCTGTGATTTTTTGTTTAATTTGGCTAGTTGGGTTATGTGTAGAAATTTTGGAGCTTCACCTATGCTTGGTGTTATTATGTTCTTGCAGTAGAATATGTGTGTGTTTAAACCTTAATTGAAGGTGCTTTGGGTATATAGATGATTGTAAATAGAATGCAATGTGATGGTATTGTGATATATTGTAAGGTTGAATTTATTCAACCATCTAATTGGCTTTATTCCATACCAAATTTGCTTGTAATTCAGCATTTAGTAACCCTGTATTTATGTGGGTTTGTTGTAAGGGTAGTGAGTGAGATAGAGTGAAGTTTGCTCAAGAGTGTGCAAGAAAACAGAGTGTCGCGGCTGGGACTCGCGGGTGGACTCGCGGCTGCAAGCCGCCAGAAGCTGCACACGTGCCAAGCATGCTGGAAGATGAACAGTCATGCTAGCTGGAGCACTACAGGACAAAACAGGACAACTGGTCATACGGTTATCTCGCGACTGGATCTCGCGACTTGGTCAAGCCGCGAGGTCAAGCCGCGAGCCACCCCTGTTTTGTAAAATCCTGACGTTTCACATTCCTCTCCCACTCCAGTATAAATACCCATTTAACCCACGATTGAAAGACAGCTTCCAGAGAGAATTTTGAGAGAGAAACCCTAAAGAAAAACCAGATTGCTTCACCCACAATCTATACCTTAGAGTCTCTTCAAATTCCCTTACTCTCTTCCTCTCCATTGTCAAATCCTTGAGAGGCATTACACCAAACCTGGTTCTCACCATTATCATCTCTGTGAGACAGACGTTTGGAGTTCTGGGAAGCAGTTAGGAAGGAGCCAATCTTCATTGGTTGATGCTACGGTCTAGTAGCGGAATCCGGGAAGCTAGAAAAGAAAAAGGTTCGGCGCAACCTCGTTGGAGCAAGAAGCTTGGAGGGCTTAGGTGCACTGGGTAGATTAGGCTTGGAGGGTCTATTGTTGTCCTTGTATCCCAACTGTATTTTCTAGTGGATTGATTACCGCTTGGAGGGCGGCGGAGAGGTTTTTCGCCGAGGTCTTCGGTTTCCTCTTCGATAACACATCGCGTGTTGTCTTTGTGTTTGCATCTTCCTTCCTCTCTATCTTTGCCTTTATATTATCTGCTGTGATTTTATTATGTTATGGCTTAGATAGTATTTAACCTATTTCACATTATAGCATATGTTAAGTTTCCGCACACTTGTTGTTTAACATATTGCTTGTGTTGGTTAAGTTAATTTTTGGGGGTCTAAACGTTCAAAAGTGTTTTGTACACGTTTTTTAACTTTCAATTGGTATCAGAGCGGGTACACTGCTGTTGGTTTTATTACCTAAGTGTGATCCTAGACCCCTGAGTTGTGGTTGTTGTTTTCGTTTATACCATGCTGAATTGTAGCTCAAGTGTTTGTGAAAATGTCTCTATGCATATGTCTGAAAGGTGTCTTAATGATGATCTTGTAGAGTTATTAAAAACTAAGAAACATGCTAGAGTTTTTGTTCACATGCTGGAATATCTTGAAAATCAGAATCTTGTCTTACACAGTAGCATATCTGAATCTAAATCATTGATTAAAAAATATAAAAGAAAGAATAGAATGTTGTGTGAGATGATTGAGAATCTGAAAATGAAAAATCAATCTAAAAGAAGCATGAAAACTGATGATGAGTTTGTTTTTGAAGATCAAGAATGTCTGTCACATGTGAACCTATTTGTGCATACCTCATTAAAGGTGTTTAATGCATGTTTGTGGTATCTTGACAGTGGGTGTTCTCGCCATATGACAGGGGATAAGTCACTGTTTAAGTCACTCAAAGAAAAGTTTGGTGACTATGTGACCTTTGGGGATGGAAGCCATGCTCAAGTCCTAGGCAAAGGAACCATTGAGATACCCGGTTTGCCTCTGTTGAAAGAAGTGTTGTTCATAAAAGGGATGAAGGCGAATTTGCTGAGCATCACTCAAATCTGTGATGACGATTTCCTGGTACAATTCTCTAAGAAAGGATGTTTGATCATCAATGAAGAGGGGATTCAGGTTTTGGAAGGAAATTGGACTACAGATAATTGTTATGGAATAGTTCCCACGGCACCAATATCGTGTAGAAGTGCTCGGGTGGATATGTTGGAGCTGTGGCATCACAGATTTGGGCATGCCAACTTCAAACAAGTAGCAAAAGTCTCCAAACTTGATGCAGTCGAGGGACTTCCTAAGTTTGGAAAAGTGAAGAAGACCGTATGTGGTGCATGTCAAATGGGGAAGCAAACTAAGGCAAGTCATCACAAGGTAAATGTGATAGCCACCTCTCGGTGTTTGGAGTTACTTCATGTTGATCTGATGGGGCCCACCAGAACTGAAAGCCTAGGGGGAAAAATATACATTATGGTCATTGTGGACGACTACTCAAGATACACTTGGGTTGAATTCCTTAGAGAAAAATCAGAAGCTTGAGAGAGGTTGGAGATTCTGTGCAAGAAACTACAAAATGAAAAGGGGATTCCGATAGCCAAAGTTAGAAGTGATCATGGGAGAGAATTTGAGAATGCAAGATTCGAGTCCTTCTGTGAGAAGAATGGTATTAAAAGAGAGTTTTCAGCTCCTAAAACTCCACAACAAAATGGAGTGGTAGAGAGAAAAAATCGTGTGATTCAGGAGATGGCAAGAGTCATGTTGCTTAACAAGCAAATACCTCAAAAATTTTGGGGAGAAGCTGTCAACACCTCGTGTCACATTGGCAATAGGATTTTCTTTCGAGTTGGTACAAAGAAGACTGCATATGAGATATGGAATGGGAAGAAGCCTAAAGTGAAGTATTTCCGGGTATTTGGAAGTAAATGTTATATCTTAAATTATCGAGAGAATCTTGGGAAGTTTGATGCAAGAAGTGATGAGGGTATTTTTCTTGGCTACTCTACTACAAGTCGAGCGTATAGAGTGTTTAACAAGAGAACAAAGGCTGTGATGGAATCCATAAATGTCAACATTGATGATGCCTTACCTAAGGTGGAAATGATTGATGATGTAGAAGGGCCGAGCACCGAAGAGCCTGATGTTGAGGTAGAAGCTTTGGATATAGAAGGTGAAGAACCTATACCAGAAGTAGAATCGACTCCAATCAACCCAAGAATGGAAACGAGATCGATGACTAGAACTTCAAGTCCTCTTACTCCTCCAGAAGTTCATCCTCTTATCTCTCGTAGTGATGAAGTTTCCACTTCAAAAAGGCCATCTTCAAGAGTTATCAAGAATCATCCGGAAAGTAATATCATAGAATCACTTAATGACGGTCTTCGCCTCAGGAAAGGAAATATTCTGCTAGCCAATCATGTAACATATCACTGTTATCTTGCACAGTTTGAACCAAAAAGGGTTGAAGAGACTCTTCAAGATGAGAATTGGGTTGAGTCCATGCATGAAGAGCTGAATCAGTTTGTGAGGAATGATGTGTGGGAACTTGCTCCACGGCCTGAGAACGTTCATGTTATAGGCACAAAGTGGATTTTTAAAAACAAAACTGATGAAGATGGAGAGATAATTCGAAACAAGTCTCGGTTGGTGGCTCAAGGATACACACAAGTAGAAGGGGTGGATTTTGATGAATCATTTGCTCCGGTGGCAAGACTCGAATCCATTCGAATCCTCATGTCCATTGCGTGCACTTTGAATTTCAAACTTTATCAAATGCATGTTAAGTGCGCTTTTCTGAATGGATATCTAAATGAAGAAGTTTTTGTTGAGCAACCAAAAGGATTTGAGCATCCTCATTTTCCAGACCATGTATTAAGATTGAAGAAAGCACTTTATGGTTTAAAACAAGCGCCTAGAGCCTGGTACGATCGTCTTACACATTATCTTCTAGATAGAGGTTTCAAGAGAGGGTACGCCGATCGAACTCTGTTTGTCAAAAATGATGAAGATTATCTCCTTGTGGCACAAGTCTATGTTGATGACATAGTGTTTGGGGCAACTATCGAAGATCGTGGTACTGAATTTTCTGAGGAGATGAAGAAGGAGTTTGAGATGAGCATGGTGGGGGAGCTCACATTCTTCTTGGGTCTTCAAGTCAAACAACAGAAGGAGGGTATATTTGTATCTCAAGAGAAGTATGCCAGAAACATTGTCAAGAAGTTTGGCCTAGACTCCAAAAAACATGCCTCCACTCCCATGAGCTCTTCCACTAAACTGAATGTGGATTCCTCAGGAGTTGAAGTAAGTCCTACATTGTATAGGAGCATCATAGGAAGTTTGCTCTACCTTACAGCAAATAGACCGGACATTGCTTTCAGTGTGGGCGTTTGTGCCAGGTACCAAGCTAATCCGAAAGAATCTCATCTGACTGCTGCTAAGCGAATCATTCGATATGTGAATGGTACTGCAAACTATGGTCTGTGGTATTCAAAAAATTCAAATGCTTGTCTTGCTAGGTATTCAGATGCTGACTGGGCTAGCAGTGTAGACGATCGGAAAAGCACTTCAGGCGGCTGTTTTTATCTTGGTAACAATCTTGTTTCGTGGATGAGCAAGAAGCAGAATTCAGTGTCTCTATCTACTGTAGAAGCAGAATACATCGCTGCTGGAAGTTGCTGCACTCAGCTTCTTTGGATGAAGAAATTACTTCATGACTATGGAATTCCTCAAGAAACGATGTGTGTCTTCTGTGACAACACCAGTGCCATCAATCTTTCCAAGAATCCTGCTCAGCATTCAAAATCCAAACACATAGAGATACGTTACCATTTCATTCGGGATTTGGTAGAGGAAAGAGTTGTGTGTCTTGAGTTCATACACACCGACAATCAAAAGGCGGATATCTTCACCAAGCCTCTCGATGGTCCACGGTTTGAATCACTCCGTAAGACCATTGGTGTCGGTACAATTCCTTGACTCTCTTGTGTGTTGTGTGCTTCACTTATTTATAATATGATAAATCTGTCTGTGTTGGGGCACACACCTTTATGATTAGCTTTTTGTGCAACATGTTTATTGTTGGTTTGTACTTTTGTGTATAATGTTGCTTCTTTTTATGTTTGTTCAATCATTTTTTTTTCTTGTGTCAAAAATCCAAAAATCACATAAAAATTAGAAAATCAAAAAGCTTGATTGACTTTGTTGAGTTTTGTCTCAAAACTTGTTTTGCCTTGTACCTTTGTGCTAATGGCTTTGTACATTTTCGAGCATTGCTTGTTTTCATGCACTCATATCACTGTGGGAAAAATCTTGAAATCTATGTGATTGTTGTAAATAGATCTTCAAACTTGTCATGAATGATTAGTGAATGGTTATGTTGATCTTGAGACATGCATAGACTTGTGTCTATATATCTTCCCACTTTTTATTTTTGTTTTGCTAAAAAGAGCTCACCAAATGTAAATCTCCAAATGAAAAGAGATATTGAGCTGCAAAAACCTGTCGCACACTCTAGTATTTGACTAGGAAAAAGGGTAAGCGACCTTATATTAAAAATGAATGTTCATTCAAAAAGGCCAAAGGCCTGTTCTTCAAAGAGAAATGTTATATATCTCTCTCTCACTATGAGAGATGATTGCCTCAAAAAGATCAAAAAGA
This sequence comes from Quercus robur, assembly GCF_932294415.1. NCBI lineage: Eukaryota > Viridiplantae > Streptophyta > Magnoliopsida > Fagales > Fagaceae > Quercus > Quercus robur. Next base: position 6,923,536 of record NC_065536.1, read on the forward strand.
TCAAATGTTATGATTGAAAGTGGAGTCAAATGAAAAGCTCCAAGTTATGTTATCAAGTTGTGTGGGAGGTCATATATACACATTTCTATAATTGAGATTGGTCACATGATCTAGTGCTAATTGTGTATGCCTTGGTTGAATTGATCATTGAAGCTTCACATTAGACAAAGGACTATCTCATTGTTGATATCCACACACAACACACAAGTTTATGTTCAATAAATGCCATATTCATTTGTGTGATTGTACTTGATAAAATTTGTTTTCACATACTCAATCTTTGTTAATTCAAGCACAAAAAGATTTTTGAGTGTTTTAGGTGTTTTTGGAAAGTATTTTGTTTGAAAAATCTGAAAATTTCAAAAATACTGTTTTGCCCTGTTTTAGCGGCTCAGTCGCGGGTATTTCAAGTCGCGAGCCTCAGTCGCATCCTCGCTGGTCATTTTTGGCGACTTGTTCGCGAGTGGAAGGTCCAGTCGTGAGGTTCACTCAGAGATTTTCGCGGCTCAGCTCGCGACTCACTCGCGGGTAGACCCTCCAGTCGCGAAAAACACTTAGAAAAATTTTTCAAATTTTTGTTCTTGAGTAATTTGGCGGCTTGATCTGGCGACTGTGTGGCGACTTGTTTCAGTCGCGAAAATCGCGTGTTTTGGACATACAGGGGAAGTTTTTAAATTTTTTGTTTTTCCCTCGATCTTTTTGTGACTGTTCATTGTCTTTTTCTTCTGCACTTTCCCATTCTCACCGTGCCTCCATTGTCGATCTCCATTGTTTGCTTCTTCTCAGCTAAAAATCGTCGACTAACAGGTATGGTTTTCTGTCTTGCACTCTATTTCTCTTGCTGTCATGGTTTTCCCTCTGGATTATTCACTTTTGAGTGTGGTTTTGTGATGGGTTTTTAGCTCAACTATTTCTCGTTGTCCTTTCTTAGCTTATGGTAGCTTGTGCTTCTGGTTTTGAGCTAGTTTATTTTGTTGGTTGTGTTCTTCATCATGTGCTTAGCTAGGGTTAGCTAATTTTTGTCTGATCTTCTGTTGATATCATGTTTCACTATGATCCTGTGTGGTAGTCCATTGATGTATTGTTGAATGTGGGTCCTTTTCCAGCTGATTTTGTGGTTATTTTTGGCCTCCCTTTTCTGTGTAGTTCAATTTGGGCCATGTGTGTCTCTCATTGTTATTGTCTGACCATTTTCATCCAGCTGTTAGGGTTTCTTCATTGTCCCTAAATTTTCACTAACCCACTGCTGATATAGTCGTTTGGATTGTGTTCTGTCATTTCCCTTGTTTATAATGCAGACTGGTCATGTCTTCATTCAAAAAGGCTGCTGTGAAAGGAGGTTCTTCCAAAGGGAAGGAACCCGTAATTGATGTTGATGAAGACACGCCTCTCCCGAAAGTGACTCGCTCTTCATCACAGCGATTCGATCCCAATAAGTTCAGATCATATGCAGCCTATCAGTCATATGAGAATTTTTTTCTTCATGCCACACCATTACTAGAGAGAGCTGTGGATCTGTCCTCACTTCATAACACTGACATTCCGAAATGGTTTGCTCACAAGGATTGGAATTACCTTCTCTCTGATCCGGATATCGTGTATGAAGAGTTGGTTAAAGAATTTTATGCTAACGCAATTGTGGAAGGAGATGAACTTAAGTGCTGGGTTCGGCAAAGGAGCTTTTCTGTCTCTCCTACATACCTGGCAGAAATTCTTCACATCAACAGACCCATTTTTCGACATTCACCGGTCTATGATGATCTATGTCCTGATGAGGAGCTTCTCAAACAAAGTCTTGGTCAAGACTTGGAGTTCTCACCCAATGGAAAATCCATCAGTGTTTCCTCCCTTTCTCCGAAACTGAGAGTGCTTACAATTGTGATGTTTCACAATTTGTACCCTTTATCAAGTAATGGGTATATGAACCTTGGACGTGCTTTTTTTCTTCATGATCTAATCTCTGATGAAGAAATTGACATTTGTGCTCATATCTTTCATGTTCTGCGCAAAACGGTTCTTCGAAGTGAGTCTCGGATATGCATTCCTTTCTGCAGTCTCATTTCACGGATGTTGAAGCTCAAGGGAATTTATCCAACGGCTGATGAGTCTCCTATCCCCAAACCGAGTCCAATCAACATGCGAACATACAATGCAAGTGTTGGACATAGTCGGAAGAGAGCCAAACCAGAAACTTCTGCATCTCACAGTGACTCTCAATTCAGCAATCTCTCCCTCGATGAGAAACTTGATCGCATTGTCTCCTCTGTCCACGAGTTGAATACAAAGATGTCTAGACTCACTGCTTCTCTACACCATCAAAGCAACCGATGGGATATGAAGTTTACTTCTCTTCAAACTCAATTGGATCAAATTCAGAGAAAGCTAGAAGAGGATGACTAGCCTATTCCATGACAAAAAGGGGAAGTGATAGGCATAATCAGAGGGGGAGGATATTACCCTAAGGGGGAGCGTCATTATCTAAGGGGGAGTGTCTTTATTTTTTTTCAGTTTCATTTTTCTCTTTAAGTTGATATATTGTGTTTTGTAAAACTGTTATTCAGGATATTCTGTGTTTGTACCCATGTGCTTTTGTAAGCTTTTAGGGTTAATGTTTTATGCATAGTTTGTAGGTTTTATGGTATGTACCTTGCTTAAGTGCAGCCTTTATGCTATGTTGAAATCAGTACTTTAATCTAAATGTTCTGCATTTTGGTTTTTGTACTGTCACTCTTGTGCCCTTGTAGGATTGTTCCTAGATGCATATGCCTTGTGTGCTATGCATTGGTCGAGTGTTGAGCATACAAGTGTCTTGCCTTGTGCTTGTTAACTTGTATGTCCTTGTGTTCATTCCAAGTGAGAATGAGCACTGTGATCACTACCTTGTGGTGTTCACTTGGTTGATCAAGTCATGGTTTGTTTATTAACTCCATCTTAGCTTGATCACAGTTTGCCTGTTTCATATGCATTTATAATTTTCTGCTTACAATGATCATGGTGTATTGTTGTGTTTCAGGAGTATTATGTTCATATGATTCAAGTGCTTCACAGCTTCTAGAGTTAGGTGTGAGTGAGTTTTGTTCAACTGTTCCCAACTCACATGTTAAGTCTAGAGTCTGTTTTAGGGTTTTGTCACGGAATAGCCAAAGGGGGAGATTGTAAGGTTGAATTTATTCAACCATCTAATTGGCTTTATTCCGTGCCAAATTTGCTTGTAATTCAGCATTTAGTAACCCTGTATTTAGGTGGGTTTGTTGTAAGGGTAGTGAGTGAGATAGAGTGAAGTTTGCTCAAGAGTGTGCAAGAAAACAGAGTGTCGCAGGTGGGACTCGCGGCTGCAAGCCGCCAGAAGCTGCACACGTGCCAAGCATGCTGGAAGATGAACAGTCATGCTAGCTGGAGCACTACAGGACAAAACAGGACAACTGGTCATACGGTTATCTCGCGACTGGATCTCGCGACTTGGTCAAGCCGCGAGGTCAAGCCGCGAGCCACCCCTGTTTTGTAAAATCCTGACGTTTCACATTCCTCTCCCACTCCAGTATAAATACCCCTTTAACCCACGATTGAAAGACAGCTTCCAGAGAGAATTTTGAGAGAGAAACCCTAAAGAAAAACCAGATTACTTCACCCACAATCTATACCTTAGAGTCTCTTCAAATTCCCTTACTCTCTTCCTCTCCATTGTCAAATCCTTGAGAGGCATTATACCAAACCTGGTTCTCACCATTATCATCTCTATGAGACAGACGTTTGGAGTTCTGGGAAGCAGTTAGGAAGGAGTCAATCTTCATTGGTTGATGCTACGGTCTAGTAGCGGAATCCGGGAAGCTAGAAAAGAAAAAGGTTCGGCGCAACCTCGTTGGAGCAAGAAGCTTGGAGGGCTTAGGTGCACTGGGTAGATTAGGCTTGGAGGGTCTATTGCTGTCCTTGTATCCCAACTGTATTTTCTAGTGAATTGATTACCGCTTGGAGGGCGGGAGAGAGGTTTTTCGCCGAGGTCTTCGGTTTCCTCTTCGATAACACATCGCGTGTTGTCTTTGTGTTTGCATCTTCCTTCCTCTCTATCTTTGCCTTTATATTATCTGCTGTGATTTTATTATGTTATGGTTTAGATAGTATTTAACCTATTTCACATTATAGCATATGTTAAGTTTCCGCACACTTGTTGTTTAACATATTGCTTGTGTTGGTTAAGTTAATTTTTGAGGGTCTAAACGTTCAAAAGTGTTTTGTACACGTTTTTGAACTTTCATATATCAATGTGCAGTTATCAATGTGATGGTATTGTGATAGTGTAAATATTGATTGTAAATAGAATGCAATGTGATGGTATTGTGATATATCAATGTGCAATTATCAATGTGATGATATTGTGATAGTGTAAATAGAATGCAATGTGATGTGGTACTCGTTATCAATATGGTTTGGATGTTTTATGTTTGTGACTGATTTTATTTATGGTGTAATCAATAGTATACTTGTTTACATACCTCTTAGACCACAATGTTTGTGATTTTGTTAGATGAAGAAAAAAAACCAAAACCGCAATTCTTGCCTCAGTTGCATCTGTCCTCTTTGTGGGGGTTGCATTGTTAAGGAAATTGCGACGTAGACGTAGACAACTGCCTAAGGCGCCTTATGTTAACCATGCCGCCAAGAGAGAGGAATACATAAATAGTGTTCTGCATGGAAGTGAGAGACATTGTGTGAATCAACTTAGGATGAAGCCTATAGCTTTCCACCACTTATGTCACATCCTCACTGAGTGGGAGCACATACGTTCGACTATTCACATGTCTGTTATTGAGGAAGTGCTCATTTTCTTACACATTATTGGGCATAATGTGAGGTTTCATGTAATGGGTTGTCGGATCTATAGATCAACTGAGATTGTTCATAGATACTTCAAGGTCGTCCTTAGGGGGGTCCTGAAATTATATAGAGCTCTAATAAGACTGCGTAGCGAAGATATACCTCCAGAGATAAGGAATAGCAGAAGGTTTTACCCATATTATAAGGTAAATATTGCGACTTGTGTATTTTTGTAAATTGTGAAGATTTATGTAATTTTAAACCATTATGTTTGTCGAAAATTAGAATTGTGTTGAAGCAATAGATGATACACATGTTCGTGCATCTGTGCCACCTAAAATACAGGGAAGATTTCGTGGTCGCAAAGATGGAACCACGCAAAATGTGTTAGCTGCCATTAGTTTTGACTTAAAGTTCACATATGTATTGGCTGGATAGAAAGGCAGTGCACATGATTCACGTGTGTTAAATGATGCATTTGCTAAGCCAGGGGGATTTTCAATTCCCGATGGCATTACACGATTACTTCACCTTTTTGGTTTATTAGTTTAATAAATATTGTGCGTTTTCCTAAGCATAGTAGTGATTTGGTTTTATTTTTTAATATATGTAGGTAAATATTATCTTGGTGATGCTGGGTATGGTAATAAAATAGAATATTGTCACCGTATCGGAGTGTGCGATATCACTTGAAAGAGTTTAGTGATCGTCCTCCTGAGAATGCGCAAGAATTGTTCAACCTCCGACACTCTTCATTGAGAACCACCATTGAGCGAGGGTTTGGAGTGGTGAAAAAACGTTTTCGAGTATTGGATGCAGAACCATTTTGGTCTTTTCCAACACAAGTGAAAGTAGTGTTAGCGTGTTGTATGGTTTATAATCACATTATGGGGGTTGAACCAAATGACCACATTATGGAAGATGCAATGAACCAAGTAGATTCTAGTGACCACCAACAAGAAACACAATCACGTCGGGAGTCTGTCGAAGATAGTAGATCATGGAATGCTAAGAGAGATGAGATATGCCAAGCCATGTGGTCTGATTATATCAGGAGTGGAAAATAGTACTTTATTTAGATTTCTATGATTGTAATGTGTTTTTTCTTTTTGTTTTTTTGTAAAGACAATGTATTTACTATAGACTTTTGGTGGTGTAATGAAAAAGTATTTCTAGCATTACATTGTTATTTGATGGTATTACATTGTCATTTCCATAGTTAGCATGTTTCATTCTGTTGTGCACATTTATAAGCGTGGTTGTCTGTGTGTTTGATTTGTTGTTCATGTTCCGAGCGTTATTACTAAATGCTACTCTTACCATACTATTTTCATATGTAGTGATGTCAAAGGGCAAAGAAAAAGTTAGCAGCAACAAGCAATTTAGGTGGCTGCCACCCATGCATGAGATGATGCTTAGGATACTTACAGAGGAGGCTACAAAGGGCAATAAGCCCTCTAATACTTTTAGGGCCGGCTCCTTTGCTCTTGTAGCGAAGGAGATAACGGCCCAATTCGGGGTTGAGGGCCACCCGTCCTATGTTGACAACCGGATGCGAACTCTAAGGACCATGTGGTCCACTATTCAAACTCTTAGAAAGAAGAGTGGATTTGGTTGGGACGATAATCTGAAAATGATAACTTGCGACGCTAAAACATACCAAGAAGAAGTTATGGTATGGCTTCCAACTATATTTTCTTAATATAGATGATAATATATGTTTTTGTCTTTTATATAAAATTTATAGTGTCATTCTTTTTAGGATTCCATTGGATTTATAAGGTTTTCCAAATATAACTTTCATGTCACCTTAGCTATGTATTATATCTATACATACCTATGTGTTTTCATCTATCTATATGTGTATATGTGTCTGAGCTACAATTTTCTTTGGTTCTCTGTTTGGTTGCTAATAAAATGTTGGGAAAGTAAAGAAAAAATTGATACTTTCTTTTTAAGGTGATTTTTTTAATAGGTTTTTTTCAGCAATGACTTGGGAATAATGGGAAATTAAGGACCCACTGTTTTCTTTGATCTTTCTATTTGGTTGCTAGGAAAAAGTGAAGGAAAGAAAACAAAGTTTTTAACCAAAAGATTTGTGCTTGCTGTTGTAAATTTTTTTTTTTTTTTTTTAATTGGGCTCTCTCAGCAGTGAAGTGTGCATAATAGTAACACAATGTATTGACTTGTTCAATCCTTATTTAAGAGTTTTCTTGCATTACTTGTTTGATTACTGAGAAAATGTAGGAAAAAGTATGGTGTATTTGCTTTAATTGTTATTTCATAGTCTTTTATATTGAATTTATGAGTGAAGTTATTATTGCATTGTTATATACGTTCCTACAGGCACATCGAAAACATGCAGAATATCTGAACAAAAAAAATTAAGTTTTATGATGAATTAGCGATTGTTGTAGGGAAGGACACAGCCACAGGTGGCTTTTCTAAGTCCTATGTGGATATCGAAAATGAGCCAAAGAATGGGGATAATGGGGATAATGCGGAGTTTGTTGCAGATAATGTGGAGGAATGTGTGGTTGAAAAAGAGAAGAACGCAGTTGAATCATCCACCATTGGGTCGAGAATTTCCAAGTCCCGCAAAAGAGGGCGTGCAACTTCTAATGCTGATGATAATGTGCTGACTGATCTGTCTGATCAGCTGAAAGAAATAGTTGTCGCTCTGAAAGAAATCAATCGGGGCCCAGTAGATTACACAGCTTTGTACAATGAGGTAATGGCTATGATGGCGGATGGATATAGCGAAGATATGCTCGCTACTACCTTCGACCATCTTTGTGAAAATGAGAAGACGGCACGTGGATTTTTAGCCAAGAATGCTAGGTTGAGGAAGCTGTGGTTAGATGGTTATTTTTTCTCACAAATTTGATTTGCTTATTTCATGTTGACTGTGATGGTAGATTTAGGAATTAACTTTTGTTGTAGTATTAGTATTGACCTACCAATGTATTATATATGTACTCTTTTGTACTATTGGGACGATACAATGCCCAAATTATGTATTTGTACTGTTCAGATACCACGAATAGGTATCATTTTTGTACACCATTGAGGTGTAATGCCAATGGTGAACGATTGATGTGGCTGTTTTTATATAAATATTATGGGTATATTCAAATGATTATGTTTGATGTTGAACCAAATGACCATAATTTTTGTACTGTTACAGATATGTACAGAGAATGCAGGTTCTTGAATTTGAATGATTATTTTTGATGTTGAAGTGGATGATTAGTTTTGTATTCATATTTTCCGTAAAATGATCCACAAACCAAACACCGGAATTGGTTTTCTGTAAAAAACGAATTTTATTTTTCGTAAAATGTTTGACCGAACCAAACATGGGAATTGATTTTCCGTAAAGTATTTTCCATAAAATGTTTGGACGAACCAAACACCGGAATTGATTTTCCGTAAAACGATTTTCGTAAAATATTTGGAAGAACCAAACACTGGAATTGATTTTCCATAAAACGATTTTCGAGACAGCCAAACAGCCTGAATACATTTTCCTTTTTCGGAAATTAGCATTTCCGAAAAATATGTATTTTTCGGAAAACGTTTTACAGCAACCAAACACAACCTAAATTTAATTCCATTCCCGCCCATTCCTCCCAATTTCGGGGGAAATGAAAATTTGAGGTTTTAAGAGAATATAGAGGAATGAGTGTTCCCTCCTACCCATTCCATTCCCTCCTACTTAAACTCTCAAACAAGGGAATAGATAAAACTCCCAAACAAGGGAATGAAAGAATATTCTAAAATGATTCTTTTCATTCCTTTCCATTCCATTCCATTCCCTCCTCCCAAACGAGGCCTAAGAGTCAATATACAGGTCAATTCCACATGGTTTATCCATGTTATTTTCAGAATACAAAAATCGAGGCTCTAAAGGTCGAGATGGAACTCAAATCTTAGAGACTCGAGTTCTAGGTGGATGCGACGTGGAAAAAAGCCTACTTAAAAAACAGAAATCGAGCCTTAGAGGCTTGAGTTTTGAGGGGGTAAATCGAGTCCCTGAATAGTTTGGTATATAGCTTCAAAACGTTGCCAACTAACTATATAGTCTGGGGATTGGTGTCAAGTGCCAATCTTCCCCCTCTTATATATATATTTGGTTTACTTTGTTACTTTTTAATCTTTTAACACAAACATTTACAAAATTTTTCAATTTCTATCTTGTTAAACTGGTTTTGTAGAAGTTGGGCCACCAAAAAAATTTTCTTATTAGTAAGCAATTTTACTTCATAATGCAAAGATCAACTTGGTCTTTCAAAACAACAAATGACATCCTTAATTAGCACAAACAAAGGCACAATATAGCTCATAAACACAATTAACAGTATCACAAGCTACCTATAAACACCCAATCCTCAAAAACTAAAGAACAATTGACTACTTAAATACGAGCACAAGCCAAGGGAATATGCTTCTAAGAAACCGAAGCTATATAGTACATGTGTTATTGGCATAAAAATCATTAATCAATAAAAAAAATTTATATTTCATATATATTACTAAATAAAATCGTTGATTTAATTATTAGAGGGCAAATACGATAATTAAAAAAATATATATTTAAATAATTTTTTTTCTGATATAAACAATTATATGTTTTTGTTTTTTTTTAAATAATAATATGCCAACTTACTTGTTAATCTTTCCTAAGCCTTCCATTCCAAATTCCTGCAAAAATCTCACTGATTAGAACAATCAAATAGAGGAGAGAAAAAAAACAGAATATGGGTTTAAATAAAAGACTTGAAGGAAGAGATAAATATCAATGTCCTGGAAAAATACCATTTTGGCAATGATGTCGTTTTTTACATCTTCTTCTCATGTATTTTCAGTACATTTCCAGTACTTGTGAATTTGAGATATTTTTATAGTTGTCCTCAAGTTTTTTTCTTGTTAAACCTAAAATTTAGGTATATTTTTGAATTACATAAAAATTTAATCCAAAAAAGGGAATAATTTTATAGATAATATATATAAAATAATAAGAAGAGGGAAAAAACATTTGCCACCAAGGAAGATCACATTTCCCAACTTATCTTTGAAATCAACCAATTTTTTTCTATATGTTTGGAAAATAAACAAATACCTCTAATTTGTTACTTTCTCAGTTAGATGTAATTAACATTTTTAAAATTAATTATTAGAGCCCGTTTGGTTAGGCTATTCTAAAACTCTTAACGCGCATTTTTATCAAAAACACAAATATGTGTGTTTAATAGTATTGTGATTTTACTAGAAACTGCGTTCTTTCAAACGCCATATATCACGTTTTGAAACTGAAGTATCAACCAATTTTTTGAAAAACACCACTTAAAACGCAGATTCGTAATACTTTTTAAGGTTTGAAAACCTAAAACACCCTCAAGCATGTGCTAAATGACAAAATCATCAGCTAACAAATAAACTCACCCCCTAACTTTCCTACGACAGCACTGCTCAAGGCCTCAGGCGGAATTTGCAGCAGCAGTGGAGAATGTTGTCAAGACAAGAACGAGCTCAGCTGCATCACTATCGTAAATGGAAACAAGAAGGCACTACTTGTAGGAACATCTTGCATGTCCACTTGCTCTCCGTCCATGTTTACAAGAAGAAGTTTGCATGCCCATGAGAATGAAATCTCTGTCTCTCTCTCTCTCTCTCTCTTATCTCTGCTATCTCTTTTTCACTCTCTTTATTTGAGGTTGATATTAGCATTAGGAAGGGAAAGTAATTTGGGGTTATTTTAATTTAGTTTTTGCTTTTAATAATATTTACTTCTTCTTTTTTTAAGAAAGGCTAGTGGGGATTAGTGAATATTGTTTTTATTTTTATTTTTATTTTTATCATTATTATTTTCATGAGCTACTTAGAAAATGATAGAATAACATCAATATCAAAATTAAGTTTTTAAGTACTTTTTGGTAATTTGTAGGAAATGCAATTTTAAACTAATACTATACACAAGTTTTACCAAATGTTTTATTGTGGTTTTCAAAATTGTGTTTTCTAAACGCATATTTTAAAAATGCTATTTTTAAAAACGCATATTTTTAAATAACTTATCCAAACAGACCTTTAGTTGTACATCACAAAGAAAAGAAAAAGTTGAAGATTGCATTATTATTTTCTTCAATTGCATTTGCAATCATCGTAATTTTAATGGATTTAATTGAAAAAGTAATAGATTAGGGGTATTTGCTCATTTCTTAAACATAAAAAGGGAAATTGGTTTGTTTCAAAGATAATGGGGGTAAATCATGAACTATCCCAGACATAAAGGGAAAAAATGTTTTTTTTTTCCCAATAATAATAATAATAATAAATTATAAACTTTGTATTTGGTCACTATACTTTACAACATATTTCAATTTGCTATCTAACATGTCAATTGTGTTAATTTGGTTTCTAACCTTTCAGTGTTATGTCAATTTAGTCTCTGTCAATATCTTTATGGATGAAAATTATTGACATGATAAATGTTCAAAATAAAAAATTAATTTATTGCCATGGATGTTACTTTTTTATTTTAACCGTTTATCATGCCAGTAATTTTCATCTAAAAGATAACAATATGGAGTAAATTAACACGATACTTAAAAGTTAGAGACCAAATTAAAATATAATGTAAATAATAAAGATCATATATACAGTTTACCCAATAATGCTGTGAAGGATAATACTAGTTTAGAAACTATTTTTAAAAATTTATTATGAGGAAGAGATTTATTACTTTTTTTTATTTTTCATAAAAATAATATTAAAATTTTGTCAAAATGATACATTAACAAATGTGGACAGCTATTAACTGGATACTTGTAAAAAACAATAAATGTTGATATAACATCAATTTAAAAATATATGATATTGTAGTTAATAAAAAAAATAAAAAAATAAAAAGAAATAAGATTTAGTTACCTAATGTTCCTTAAATTCTTATTTTAAATTTTTATTGTATGAATTTTTTTCTAAAAAAAATATTTTTTTTTTTGCTATTTTTTTTAAATTACCACTTAATTGTATGTTTAAAAAAAGAATTTAACAAACAAACCTAAGGTACTTTATCTACCATTTATTAAAAAAATATATATATTTTTTATTCTCTATCCTCTAATCTATCAGCACTGAGCACCACACGTGAACGTCCGTTCATAAATAAAAATTTTCAACTTGGTAGAGATTGCAAATGGGAGGCGTGTCACGTGAAACTGAATATGATTTGACCAATTTGTGATTGTGTCGGGATATGGTTGGATCATCATTCATCCCTGACAATAAGAAGCCTGTTGCAGTTGCAAAAGCTTCATATATAGACATTAAGTTTTGTCAGTGCGGCGTGCATGCATGACTGAGCAGTATCTATGCCTGTGTTATCGATTTTGTCACCGTCTCAGTGCTTGGTCCTTTCAGTAGTTCCATATTCAGTGATTAGACTATTCACCAGTCTAGATTCATTTTATAGCTTTAGGTTCTTCTCAAAAAAAAAAAAAAAAAAAATTTATAGCTTTAGGTTTATGGGTTTTTTTTTTTAATACTGTTTATTCAACTTTTTTTTGTCTGGTTGTGTGAACTAGATTCTTTTTTTTTTTTTTTTTTTTTTTTTACATAATAGAATTTCTAATTTAATTTAATTAAAGTATATGTGTATGAAGTTCACTTCCGAAAACTTGAATTTCGGTTTTTATTTCCTACATTTTATAAGTATTTATACTTATAAAATGATTACCACACTAATAATGTACGGTGATAAAATTACTAAGTATTTTAACATCTACACATAGAAAATGAGAAAATTTTAAAGAAACTAACAGTGATTCGTTAACTTAAACTTATGCATGAAAAATTAATGAATTATTATTAACAATATATTTCTTATTTTGAAAAATATATATTAAAACTTATAATTATTAAATATTTATTATTGTTACTATCATTATTATTGATAGGATTAAATATCTAATATTACTCTAACAAGTAACCACAGCATTCTCCAAAAAAAAAAAAAAACAAAAAACATTAAACATGGACACACAAAAAAAAAAATCGGCATAAAATAATTGCTTTGTGCAAGTATTTTTCCTTCTTTAGCTATAAGTAAAATTTTTCCATTCCCAAGTTCTTTTCCCCCTGAAATGTACTTTAGGAAAGGAATCTATTGTGCCCGGCCCACAAAGGCTTAAATCCTTTTGTATAAAAGGATAAGATTAATAGAAAACAAAAGTAGTAATATTAGGATCCGTTTGATATATGTATTTAAAAACTGAAAATTAAAACACCCCCTAGACATCACTAATCACTACTTTTTTTTATTTTTTATGATACAAATAAAATTTAAAACCGGTTTTAATCGCTATTTATTTATTTATTATTTTTTTTTTTTTTTTCATAGCTAGCGTCAATAGAATGCCTTAGCCCAAAAGTGTAAAAAGGCCCCTAGACACTCAGACACCCACGTATGATAAGCATTAGTACTATAGCCTGAAAGGTTATGGTTTGTTTAGATACAGCAAATGAAAAGAATGAATTAAATTTTTTTAAGAAGCCAGTAGAATAGGGGGTGTTTCGTTTGATGGTATGTTTGTAATTAATTGCAAGTGTGTAGAGCCGAAGTCAGTGACTTGTAAAATCCAAGCTCAGTACCGTTGGAAGCTTTTTTTTCTTTGAGTATACCTCTAGCTTCACTAGTTCTCTTAACGACATACACCAACCTCTTCCTCTAATTTTTCTATAAAAACCTCTAGAGCAATTTCAACTCCAACTTCCCCGTTCGCTCATATCTCCCATCTCTCTGAACTTAAAATAAATTTCATCCTTCTTCTTTTTATCTTTTCCTCCTCATATCTCTTAACAAGTGTTGATTTCATTTGTTCACAGCGAAAGAAAAGTTGTCCACCCTGAAGAACCCCAACCCAGCCGAAATCCATCAGACACCGAGAAGCCCAGTCGAGACCAACGCACTCTTCGGTCTATTCATCAGAGCCAACTTCCCCTTTCGTCTTCTTTTCACTTTCACTCCCCAGGATTCTCTCTATCCCCATAGTCTTTCTTCATAAACGTGGTCCTTCTCCCCCAAAATCAAAGTCCTAATTTACTCGCACAGCCCAATTGCACCCTTGACCTTTACATATGAAGCTCGCAGACATTGCACCATCTTCATCATCCTCCTCCATTCTTGCTCCTAAGGAAAGTGTTTAATGTTTCTGTTAAATTCAAAAATAGTATGTTTACCGTTACAGAAATTTGTTCTTGGTTGCTGTTCATTTTTGCTTGTTGCTCTTGATGTTGGACACGTTTTTCCTCCATGTCCTTCTAATTGTTCATTTATGTATAACTGCTTTGAGTTAATCTTCACTCTGTGTTGCTCTGGATGCATCGCTTTCTTTTATACATAATTCTAGAATTTGTTTGGCACAGTTTCTGATCAAATGACCATTTTACCATGGTGCAGTTACTCGGTTAGAGCATAAGGTTAAGTTGCAGTTGAGAAATCATAAAACAAATATTTAGGTCATAAGTGTCTATTATCTATTAGATGGCAGAGCCCTCCTCTTCTGAGGATCGGAAGAAATGGTCTGCAACAGTTGAAACGGTGCTCATTGAAATTTTGTTAGAAGAAAAAGTTAGAGGGAATGTTCTTAATGGGGATGTGAAGAAATGGTCATTTTTTTCAACTAATTCGGAGACTCGGCATGAAATATGATCATGATACCCATATTGTTACAGGTAATAATAAGGTGGTCAGATGTAATAAAAGTGAGTGTTATATATTTAATTAATTTTCACGCTCATTCTTTAAATTTTTCGTGTAAACAATCTCATATATATTGTTGTCTTTAATTTCATGCATATTATTTTTGTCTGATTCTAGTTGATTAGTGGGTATAATAATTTTCATAAAAAGGAATCGGACAATTATAAATTGTTACAACAGTTCCTTACGCAAACATCTTCTTCCCAACGCGCTCAAAAGGAAAACAGCCAGCCCATTCTGACAATGTCTTTTGTCCTTGTAAGTCGCAAAACTGTCCTTGAACTTTTGTTTGATGGTTTGATGGTGTCTTGTTGTACATGATCAATAATATTTTTTTGTTAAAGAAAAAAAATAAACTTTGGCCATTTTAATTTCAGCAAAAAAAAAAAAAATTAGATTAGGCCGAATGGAGGGAAGCTTTAATGTCCTTCAAACAGGAATCCCGATGGGATTGGATCAAGCATCTGACTAATTTATCCTAGGGTTTCGTAATTTCTTTATTGTCTTTCTATGCTTTCATGTAATCTAACCTCAAAATTGGTGGTTACTTAGTTGGTGCATAACTATTAGTTTCAGAGTCTTATGGTTTCTGTAGTTTGATAGTTTGGGATTGTTTGTATTAGAGGATCATTCCTCTTGATCTTTTATTTGATGATGTCTTGTTGTATTTGATCAATAATATTTTCTTATTAAAAGGATAAATAAATAAATAAATAAAACTTAGGTCATTTTAATTTCAGCAAAAGAAAAGTACTGTACTTTTTATTTCTAAAATGCTATGGGATTAATTTGATAAATATGTCTTTAGAACGTTTGTTATTAAAAATAATTTTAAAAGAGTTTTTATATTTTTTATGAAAAATATAAGAGGTTATAATTTTTTTTTTCATAAAAAGTTACTAAAATGAATTCACGAAACACATTCAGGCAACATGTGTAACAAAGGCATTAAAAATTTTAGTAAAGTTAAAGGACATATAACAATTATACCCGCCAGTAGTTGCAGTAGCAGGCTGACCAATGGCATCAGTCCTCTTCACATCAGCCAATACAGCATCAATATTATCATCCTCAAAAGCAATACACATGGTACTGTTAAAAAAAAAAAGCATAGCAACATATTAGAAGTCATTTCCACAAATTAACTAGAAGATAGAGAATGATTTTTTATTAGAAAACATGAAGGAACCACACACCGAACAGGCAGCAAGCCTTGTTTGACTGTAAGGCCAGCCCATTAACACAGCAAGTCACCCACCCTTTGAGGCATCACCCAACTCACACCCAAAAGTAAAAACATCTATGTTAAAACCAATAAAAACCCAAAAATATCAGTAGGAGGCTGTGGTGATTGTTGTAGCAGTGGGTCTTGAACCCCCAACCTTAACCCCCACAGCTCACCTAGCACTTGTAAGGGGTGGATTGAAGACAAATGAAGATGCCACCCCACTGATTTCAAACTGATTCATGTGGATCGACATTTATGGGTGCTTTGGATCGGCATTGGTTTGAAATTTTTAAACCACACTCAATCGAATCGAGTCCATGTAAAATTCCTCTCAAAAACTAACGAACCCAATCACTGCAACTGCCTATTAGTAAAGGAGACCCCAAGACATCACATTGGGAGAATGTAAGAGTTTGACAGCTGAGATAGATTAAGAATGTAACCGCCAAAATGAGCAAGTGAACAGGCTACACAAGTAGTTCTTGAGCAATAAAGAACTCAATAAAACAGCACTGATCAGAGGTCAAATGTAAAATATATAGGCATCATGAACCGGTAAATGAGAGATGTAAAAATAAATAAACAGCTGCAACAACGATGTAGTGTGTAAAGAAAGGACAAAAGAGATTATAAAGGTTACACTTACAGGAACATTGGCATGTATAAGTAACTGTTCAAGTTCTGCCATTACATTCTTCAACAGGTCATTTCCTTGATTTTGATGATTACTTCTCATGTCATCTTTATTTTCAAAACTAAACATCCCGGGAAGCAAAAACAATAAGCCACCCAAAGGCTGTCTTTGAGCAATATATTCTGCCATATGTTTATCAAAAATAATAATGATCAGGAAGTAAAAAAACCAAGTGGTAAATCTTCAACTTGAGAAACAAATGGAATTGGAGATATATATTATCTAACCATTTTATAAATATGAGAAGGAAAAATGATATCCATACCAGCTATAAATAAAACAAAATCTAATCAATGGCTTAAGAAGGAAAAAGGTGAATCAGTATCATGACTGAAGTAATATTTAACCATCATGGATACATGAAGGTGTTGGACTTTATTACTTATTGCTCTTATTAATAAGGGTGCATGCAGCATATTGCCAATGAGCTATAGCATACTAACCTAAAAGTTTCTCTCTGCTAGTGAAGGGTGGTATCCAACCCTCCCCTAGAGTGTAGAACTGGTGTCCCTTCCTTTGAAGGTGTCTGTGTCCCTTAAGGTAACAAGTTTACCTTAAGGTTTTGTTGGTTTTTTTCTTCAGGGATTTTGGGAAACAGATAATAGATTAGGATGGAAGAACTCACAAAAACTTGGAATAGCCTAACCCTCTCGGAATGTGAAGGATCAAACTTTCGCATCAAGGAGGAGGAGGCGAAAACGGAGTTTATTGTAGCAGCTAAATTCTTAACTAAAAGAGCTCTTAATATAGACGCCATAGCAAAGACTTTCACTCCCCTTTGGAGATCGAAAAACGGCTTCAGAATTAAAAAGGAAAGTGACCATGTGGTTTTATTTTCTTTTGATGATAAGAGCGAGATGGAGAAAGTCATGGAAGCTGAGCCTTGGAGTTTTGATAAACGTTTAATGGTCTTGCAACGGTATGGAAGGGAAATGGATGTAGGAGATATGGAGTTTAAAAAGATGACATTTTGGGTGCAAGTTCATGATCTTCCAATAAGATTCCGGACAAAAAAGATTGCCGAACAGTTGTGTGAAGCGATTGGTGAGGTGAATAAAGAGACTACTGAAGCAGAATCAGAGGGAGATAATTTTTTGAGGGTTCGGGTTACAATAGATATCACCCAACCTTTGAGCAGAGGAAGAGTGGTCTTACTTGACAGTGGTAAGGAAATGTGGGTGCATTTCAAGTATGAGAGGCTTCCAAGTTTGTGCTTTTGGTGTGGATGCTTGAGGCATGAAGATAGGGACTGCGAACTATGGGTGGAAAGTGAAGGAAGCCTCCTGCCTGAGTCACAGCAGTTCGGCCCCTGGTTGAAGGCAGCACCGTTTGTCCCGTCTAGGAAGTATGTGGTGAAAGTGCCTGGAATCTTCAATGCTAAAAAAGCTGATGCAGCGACGGCAAAGCCCAGAATAGCGAAGCAAACACCGGTGGTGGTGGT